>NC_084820.1:33077788-33201288 GCF_958449725.1 Rosa rugosa
AATCTCATACTTTCAAGGCACCAAGATTAGCACTCAACCAAGAATCAATATTTAGATATTCGAGAGTTAATTCAAACATATAATCCACATATAAATAAGTAAGATTTGGTTGTAACAATGGTGATGGGATATGATTCACACGCAATTTAAGTGTGTTTCTAGCCCTAATTACCTTGAAATTAGCGAATACTCATGCATTATTTCGTAGTATTACTTTGTTTTCTTCATTTGTAGGAAATTATGGTCAAGAGAGGAAAAAGACGAAAGAAGTAGCGAATTCGAGCAAAAAGTGAACTCCGACTAAAGGACAAAAAGTCAACTAGTTGACCATAGGTTCAACCAAGTCAACTTGGCCCGATAGCAAGAAGTTCAAGGCCCAAGACCAAAGAAGCACAAGTGAAGACCCAAGCCCATTTGTATTCAAATTCAAAATAGATGTAATGATAATAATAATAATAGTGGACCACACCTCACACACATCACACATGTGGATGAGATATTTATTTGTGTTCACACTAGGCACACACTCACTTACACTTTTACCCTCCGGTTTTCTTTATATTTTCCAAAATGTTTTCTAATCTTCTAATTCTCTACATTTTTATTAGGTTGTTTTAGTCTTTTCATTTTACCAATTTTCTACTTGTTTTTGAGCCCTTGGATCTAGGGTACAAGTCCAATCTTGACCCTTGAACCCAAGGGGATATTTAAGCACCTTTGCACACACATTTCACAAGCTTAAGACCCATTTTTCTACACCCTAGGCCTTTTGGCCGAATTTGGGACTTCTCTCCCTTCTCACCTCTTCTTCATCCCCCCATTCTCCACATGTAGGCTTGCACAAGGAGGAGGCACACACATTTCCGGTATCTAGGCCACCATCTTTACGCCATCGCTTCATAAGGGTAGCAAGAGAAGCCATGAAGTTATGGCAATAGCTAGTGACAAGCTTTGCCTTGACTTTCATGGATTTCTCCTCTCTTTCCCTCTTCTTTCTCTCTCTTATTTCTTGCTTATGGTGTTGTTTGATGTGTATTGATATATACTTGTGTGTGACCTCTCATGGTTTTAGGGTTTTGAAACCCAAGTTTAGTTTTGTATGGTTTTGTTGAGGAATTAATAAAATTGATGTTTATTCATATGATTTGTGTACTCTTGCTTTAATTTCTTCACTCTAGATGTATGGTTAAAGTTTTCCCCTCCTTAGTCTATGTTTGGTGTGTTGAAATTGGAATATTAAATTGGGGAATTTATATTTCAATTTAAATTATGGCATGAGTTTGGTGGAATTTGCCCATTGCATATCTCTATTTCCATTTGGATTTCTTAGATTGTGGTTCTCAAATAACCCAATTTTGAGTATTATTACCCTTGATTGTCAGAATAGTATTCGGAATTGTTGGGTAGGGTAATTGTTATCACAAGTACTCTTTTCGACCTTATTATTTGTGGTGATGGTTGCTAGAGTGTGTCACAAGTACTCTTTTTGACCTTTGGTTTATGGTCATTTAGTCACTTGCATGCTTTTGGTAGTTTGTTCTTTGCTTGTTTGTTTGTTGTGTGAATTAATGAAAAATGTTTGGCAACTAGTTCTTCCATAAAAAAATTTGACCATTTGTTTGTTTATCTTTCTTGTGTTTTGTTGAAATTGAAGTGTGCAACACTTCTTTGTGTTCCTAGGCCGTGGTGTACCTATTTAGGTAGCTTTGGGACGCTTTTCCACTTCTTTTCCTTTCTCGTGTTTACTTTCATTATTTTGTTTGTGTTGTTTGAAGACCGGCTTGATGTCTCTAATCTCAAGCGCTTCTAGGGAGGCAACCCTAGGTAGTTTGATCTTTTGAGTTTCATCTTGCAGGTAATAAGGTCCTTTGACCATTATTGGATGGTAGGGAGGTGTGCGAAGTGATGGCCTAGAGAAAATTCACTTTGTGTGAAGTACAGTTTCTGCCCAGTTTTTTACAGTGGATTTGGGAGCCTATATTTCACAACTCAGAAAGATTTTTGTCATGAAAATTTCCAGAAATGTAGCCCTTATGTTGACTATATGCCTCCAAAACAGTTTTCAGTTTGAAGCCATGGAACTCTATTTATTCAGTAGTTACTGCATGAAGGTCAGAATCCAAGCAGCTTCTATACAATGATATTGGGAAGCTACAACTCCTTCACCTGAATGAATTTTGAGCCGAAATTTTTAGGAGCTGTGCCTTGTCATGTCTATTGTATCCCAGAAAAACATTTTTCATGTTGGTACTTCCTAGCTTCATATTTGGTGTTCCAAGTAGGCAAGGGGCAGAAACTGGCAGTGCAGAACAGTCAAATTTGAAGAAGAACTACTCCCAGATGAGGAAGAGTTTAAAATTGAAATTTCATGGGAAAACAGTAGTATGTGTTAGCTTTCATATCCAAGTGGTCTCACCCCCTTTGCATCTCTGGAGCTTCAGTTATTGCAGTTTTGGTGACTGGGGGTCAGCAGCAATTGTTAGAAACCGTGTGTCAAATTTGCCTAGCTACTGTGAGCAATCTACAATAAATATTGGGGACTTCCATACATGAAACTTCAAGCTCCAGATCTCTACTTTTTTTATCATTTAATCAGATTTCCAAATAGAGAAAGGGTGAAGTTTCAGTTCACATTCAAAGAGGCAAGGATCAAAACCATAGAATGCAAAACTGGGACTGCAGCTTAGTCATGTTGGGTGCATCACGAGTATGAAAACTATGTGCAATTTTGTGTATGATGTGCCCTACTCCCAAGATTAGGAGGTCAAGTTTTAGTAAAGGGGAAAAGTAAGAGTATCGTACTCAAGGGATTGAGTAACTCTACCCTAGCTAGATCACTGTGAAAATAAACCTAGAAAACACATGCAAGGTCTACCTTTTTATAAAAACTCACAACCTTAGCCCTTTGGAAGCTAAAGATCATGAGGATGGTATTTACAATTGTGGTAGTGAGCGGGTTGGTTGATTCTAATTTAGATAAAGAAAATTAAGTTGCATAAAATAAAATAAACAAATAAAAATGTAGAGACTAAATCAACGAGAAAAATAGAGACTTAGGCATCGCACCCAACCTTACTCATGCACAAAATGTAATCCATATTTAATGTAATAACATGTTTTGATAAATTTCCCCTTAACGCTTTGATGAAACTACCAAGAAACCAACTAGTCATGCAATTTAACAATCTCTTCCGAAGCAAAGCTAAATTACACAACCTTTATTCCATTCAAATCTTCCGGATCCTAAATGGCCTATGGTGCCGTGAGCCTAAATTTTTCCGGAACCTAAACTCACAACATCATGCTTTAATTTCAAGGTAAGAAATTCAAGCAACTTAGTTCTTCCCGTAGGAATAAGCTAAGCCACCACCTATTTAGCTACACATGCTCACGGAATCAATAGTTTATCAAGTTCATGTTTCCGATTCATTAATTTCCTAAAGCATGCTTGTAGGTGATAAATCTATAAACACACTTAGGATGCATGAAAGTATAGTAGCCAAAAGATTCAAAACATGCATAAACATCAAACCACATGGAAATTTACATTATTTACACATAAGTTGCTCTAGCCTCAAATCCAACTACTCACAACACATGATATTACAAATACAAGCCATGAACATCAAATTAAAGAGAGAATGAGAGAAAAAGAGCTAGAAGAACTACTCAACCTTCCACCTAGCTCTCAAAGATGTCAAATGATGAGAGAGTTGCTTCAAGGTATGGGATTTTCGGTTTTACAACCCAAAACACCATACACATCCACAAAACTCAAGAACAAAGAAGAACAAAGGCTTGGATGTGTGAAAACAAGTGTTGTGGTTGATTTAGAGTGTATAGTAACTTCGGTTTTGGTGAAACTCAAGTGCCTACACACCTATTTCTCACACTAACTCAAAGAACTATGTACAAGGTATGAAAAACTAACCTAAAACTAGAGAAAATAGAGATTTTGATGCTCCAAAATGAGGGAGCCAAGGGGGTGCACGGTTTTGGGGAGAGAGTAAGGGCTATTTAAAGGCCAAGGCAATTCAAATCAAGGGTGGAGATCAAAAGAAATGAAGGGCTAGATGTGATTGACAAATGTATAAGCACAAAATGTGGATCTAGTTTTTGACTCCACATAGAAATCACCTAGAAAGCCCATAGATATTTTGGTGGAGGAGAAAAAGTAAGGGTAGAAGGGTCATTGTGTAGGGAAACAAGGTAATAAATGGGAGACAAAGGTGTAAGGTGTAAGAATTGGACCACTTGTCCTCTTTCAAATTTTGAATTTCAAAATAACCTAGACCTAAAGTCTTCCCACCTAAAGTCTCTAACCCTAGTCATCTCTTTCTTGTCCTCCACACATGTTCTCGGCTGGCCAACTCAGCCAGAAATGTCCGGAATCCGGCGTTGACCACCGTTGACCCATTTTTTATCCGTTTGTGCACTTTCTTCCTTCAATTGAATCTCCACCAAAAGTTTGGAATTGGCCTTTGACTTCTTCATACCAAATGTTTATCCATGAGTGTAGATCATTCTGGTAAAATTTCAGAGGTTAGTTCACCGTGGTTTGGCCGGAACTGCGGCCGGAATCCATACAGGTCCGGTTTTGCAGTTTTCGTCTTTTAGTCAGAAACTTGGGCCAATCTTTTGAAGGTCTTCCACTTCGAACTAGCTCTTGAACTCTTCATACTAAATAATCATTAGGATGTCTAGAATGGATCTGGAAAGTTTCAACTCATTTGGAGTTCATGTGGTCAGTCTGCCACTCCTCCTTCGTTGCTAAGCTCGGTTTCTCCTAGACGAAGTAGGAAAATGTGTTAAGATTGACTTTTTAGTGCATTTCCAAGCTTCTCCATCATTTCCTAACATGATAAGGAAAATATAATAAATATATATAAATAAACACAAAGGTTAAGCAAAAGTGCAAGATTAGGGGAATAATTACTAGGTAATTATGGACCTAACAAGTCATATTTGAAGATCCATATCTCTTGACTCACAATGACTCTAAAGGATAAATTTACATGAGTTTAAAGCTCAGGGAGTCTAGTTTCTATTAGAAATGACCACACTTGATTTGAAGCAACATTGAGCCCTAGAGAGAAGTTTTCATGTGCATAGGTCAAGCTGCAAGTTACTGTTTTCATGGTGTTTTGTGAGGTGCACTTTTATGGTGGTATTTGGGCTATTTGCACAACCTTGGAGCATAATTGGAGTATCTTGATGAAGTACTCATAACATGGAGCTTACATTAGGAAGTTAAGGCCTCGTAGCCTTGAGGTTGGTGTCTATAGTATCTTCACCGAAGGTCGTGTGCATTGGGAGATCTACAAAGAGAGTACTCTTTAACTTTTCTTGACCATAATTGTTAGCTGTTTTGGGTCTTCGCCAAACCTTTTTTCACACTTGAATTTTTCATTGCTGTGAGTACAAAATTTTATCATTTTAACGTTGAGGACAATGTTGGTTTTAAGTGTGGGGGTGAGGACTCGAGCGCCCTATTAAAAAAAAAAGAAAAACTTTTCCTTTTTAGATTAGCTTTTTGTAATTAGAATTTAGTGCTTAATGCCTTTTCCAACCCCAATGTCGAGACATGGACTTAGCTTGTTATGATTGTGGATAGATTGAGCATGATCTAGGACTTTGAATTTGTTTTGTAATTGAGTGTATATGTGATCTATGCTTGACTATATGTGTGCACATAGCCTATGGTTAGGTTGGTTCATCAAAATTAGAGAAGCATATAGATGATTTGATTAACTTGCACGCCCTTATTTGTGAGCTTTTGAGCCTAATAACTATAGTGTATGCATTGTTCATTCACTTTTTCTTTCATGTGTGCACAATTTCATAACATTGCGTATCTAGAACTTGCTTGAGACCTTTCGAGGCTACTTGTTAGCTTACGACATGATGGAAAGGATTGAGGCATTAGGCTTAATACCACCATGGCCAAAGAAGCATGTGCCCAAAGATATTTACCACTAGATTGCCACCTTGAGCCTATTTATATATTAATCCTTCTTGTTCATTTGCACCACAAATTCTGACCTAGTCTATACACTTTTATCCTACCCTTCCGTGGTAGTTCGTGAAGCGATTCGAGAGAATGACTTTATGTTTGATTGCTTCAAAAGAAAAGATAAGTCAAAGGTGTGAGGTTACAAAAGAAAAAGTGTGGGGATGAGTGATTTGTATAGAAAAGAAAGTTCTAAAAAAAAAAAAAAAAGTTGTGAAAATAAAAAGAAAGTTCAAGGAAAAGAAAAGTAGAAAAGGAGAGGAAAAAAAAAAGTTGTGTTGATAAAAAAAAAATACCTTGTTTAGTTAGCGGGTTGTACATTGGGTTTAGAGTAAGTGAGTTAGCATTCGAAAGCAAAAGTCATATATCTCTACTTTGTGTGCCCTAGCCCAAATTTTTTGTAAAGGATGCCTATTTTAATGTCATGATGCAATTTAATTTGTTGGATGCTTATATCAATTTTTGTTGGGTTGAAATGCATGTCTAGGAGCCTAGTCAACTCTAGGGTATGTATTTTGAGCATGTCTAGGATTGAGTTAGAGGCTTGACTTCCTCTAATTCCTAAGCTAGAACCCTCAATTTGGTATTCTAAGGGTTATAAGCATGGTGATTTACATCCGCCGCATGATTGCGAGGGTGAATCGCTTAGTGGTCTAATTCTTGAGCTTTATGCCAATTAGAGCGACTTAGAGACCCTTGAACCGGCTCTAGCTCTCTCTAATTGCGTTTGTGTGACCCTTGAAACGGCACATTAATACCGTAATTGAGAATATATGGTCCTTGAGCCTTGAACCGCCTTGGATACGACTACCGCCTAATCAAGAATTTTACATCTACATTACATAGCTTCCGACACATAGGATTTGGGTCAAGGAACCTCCCTAGCACCCAACACTCTCTTGTCTTGAATTTTTTGCAAACTACTTTAGCATTGCATTTTTCATTTTTAGAAATTTTTTATTTTCGGTTCTCAAATTTAGTTTAAGTCTTCACAATTAAAAATCACAATTTTCGGATACTTGTTGCTAGGATAATTTGTATTTGTGCTTAGTTGTCCGTAACCAAGTGGGGTTCCCTATTCCCTTGGGTACAATACTTAGAGCTTAATTTATTTGCCCTAAACTTGATGACCGTGTTGTATTACGCGTGAGGCGCTAGTATAGGCACCGAATCGATCAGGATGGAGCTCAGCATGTTTCAGACAAGTATGATTCATATCCTCACAAGATACATCCACTCTTTCTTCACTTAGATCAAGGCAATGCTTAAAAGTTTGTAATCCCTCAAGTATATGTGAGAGAAAATATTTTGAGGCAATCAAATAGCTCACATATATAAGAAACGAAAAGCACTTTGTGAATATAATTTTTTTTCTTTCAAAGATCTCTTGAAGGAAATCAATTACTTGCACAAATAAACCTAAGCCAAAGTTCAGTTGCTAATTTGTTGTTATTATTCAATGGAATTGCGCTTGACCAAAAAAAATTGGGAGTGAAGTTGCATTGAGCATTTAAGAACAAATTTAATTAAATAAAGATTTGACCTTTTTGATTTATCATGTAGAATTGTGTAGGCATATTATTAAGGTACAATGGATTGCTTTATTTGCTCCAATTGTTAGCTTTTCAACCCACCTTTCTCCTCAGTGTCCATTGCATGTTCTGTATTACCTTTTATCAATTAAGTTGTGCACATTGCCTATTTATAGCACATGTTTCTGTTTCAAAATTTTATTGTCCCTCAATAAACTTTTATTGGGGAGCAATAAAAGTTTTTCAAAGTTTTATTGGGGGTCAATAAACCTCCTCAAACTTTCAAAATCAAGAATATCTTTAATTTTCAGTAATTATTGACCCTTAATAAAACTTTTATTGGGGGGGGGGGCAATAAACCTCCTAAAACTTGCAAAATCAAGAATATCTTTATTTCTTACTGATTGTTGACCTTCAATAAAACTTTTATTGGGACAATAAACGTTTATTAGAGGATAATAAATTTTTATTGGGGTCAATTAACCTCCTAAGACTTTTAAAATTAAGAACATTTTCATTTTTCACTGATTATTGATCCTCAATAAAAAAAGGTAATAAACCTTTATTAAGGGGCAATAACAGTTTATTGGGTTGTATTGGGGGGCAATAAACGTTTATTGGGGGCAATAAAAGTCTTCGGTGACTTTTGAGATCTCCGACGACCGGTGACAGGATTCTGGCATCTGAATTCTGGCGACCGGTGATCGGAGTCCCGCGAAGTCTCCTATAGCTTCTCTCTCTATATATGTGACAAAGGCCTGCGACATGGACCTGGTGAAATTGAATTCTCCGTGAAGATGTGGTCGATCGATGGATCTTCCTAATTGAAAGACCCCCTATATGGATAATACACATTCTAGTTGACCGACTAATTCAAATTGTTTTGTTCCGAAGCAAAGATATCCGCGGCGCGGTGCTAACGTGCTAACGCGCATCAGTTTTCTTGCTCATTAGCGCATAGAAGCTGGAAGAGAGTAAGCTTTGTGCCGAAAGGAACAAGCAACTCCTCGTTAAAAGACGTTGCATTTTTCTCATATCTCTTGTGGACCCGGCTTTCGGCTTTGGGTGGAGGATTAATTGATGATTTTAGTTGGAAGTTTAAGATACAGCAAAGTCCAAGTATCTCAATCCACTCTTAAAACCCTAGAACAAGCTCTGAAGATGTACGGACCAATTAAGTTGCTTTTTCTTTAAAGCATCTTTAAAGCTTCTTTGTGATCCTTTCTTTCAAGACATTTACGTACTGTAGGATCTTATGCTTAATTGGGACGTTAAAGATCGACTATATATAAACAAGCTTCATCTTCATAAAATATATATTCTTTGTCAGTTTCTAAATAATTTTCTTTGGAAGATAAATTGTTTGTCTATGTGTAATCAGATTTTGATAGTGGCTCTTATGGTGGGTCTGTCTATGAATGAACAGACATTACTTCCCAACAAAGGAAAAAAAACTAATTAATTATAAAAAAAATAAAAAATAAAAAAATCTCTGTTTCATAATATAGTTGCCAAAAAAGTTGCGTACAGCCGTACATTGATCCGCCAACATGCAATCACCTATCCAAAAAATAAAAATAAAAAAATTAAATTTAATCTGCTAGCATGGGAACGTAGCACGTCCTAGGCACAGCACCCATCAAAATTCCAAAACCTATGGTGGTGGTGCCAGGCACAAACGCCACTGGCAAATCCAAGCATTGAGGATTCATAATCACATGCTGCCTCTTCCACAACCAACCAGTCCTATACGTGGCCCAAATCGCCATCTGCACGCCGAACCTTACTCCCCCTGTTTCCCTATCCTTCATCATCTTCTCCAACACCCCTTGTTTTAGCGCCGGCTGCTCGCCATCCCACTTGTTCATCGCCACCCTCATATGCACTTCTTTCTCTGTCCTCATGGTCAACTCGAACGGCTCGATCGACTTTATGGCTAATGGCACCGTGTCCTCGGACAGAATGAAGCCCTCGACGCGGTCGAAAGAGATGTAAGAAACGAGGTTTGGGTTCTCCATTCTGAACTTGACATCCCATTCGGCTGTCAAGTTTGTTTCGGAGACATTAAATTTGTGGACGGATAAGGCAGTTATTTGGACAAGGGGAGCTTGGGGACCTAGAGAAAGCTCTCGACGAATTCTTGAACCTGCAATGATGCCGACAAACAGAAAAGGAAGGGAAATGAGAAGAATGAATGTGGCAATGGTTGGTGTCCACCATGACGCTTTCATAGTTGATGATGACCTAGGAGTGTTATTGCTCTGGGATTTTATGGAATTGGGCTGGTAAGAAACTGGAAG
Source organism: Rosa rugosa (assembly GCF_958449725.1). NCBI lineage: Eukaryota > Viridiplantae > Streptophyta > Magnoliopsida > Rosales > Rosaceae > Rosa > Rosa rugosa. The sequence goes on from NC_084820.1 coordinate 33,087,631, forward strand.
CAATGGAACTATTGCATGCTTTGATGATGGTGAAAAAGAAGCCATAATGCAAAGCAAGTCTCTTTCCTTGATGCCTCGTCGTTTTCGTGATTACAGCAAGCCAAGGTCGATAGGGTATTGGTTAATCAAGAGAGTTGTGAGATGCAGATGTAGTAGTTGGTGGTGATTGCATGCGTCGTTAGAAACAAGTCAGAGGATCAATGTACGCGCCGGCCGGCTAGTTTCTTCCGGTTGGGTCACGTGCACGGATCCTCAATCTTCCTCCTAACTCATTCGTTGAGAATTAACCAGCCTGATTGATGATGGCGGATTATAAAAACTTAAAAAGATGATGTTAATGGATTTGCCTTTTATCTTTTAGCTCTTTCGCTTGCACAAAACTACCGGTGAGTTGGATAAGAATCACACATTTGTCTGGTGGAAATTTTTCCCAGCTCATCAGCTATACTATTATTGAAATTAGGGATGACCTTCGAAAAATAATTATCTTAATTAAGCTTAATTAGAACCACATCCCTGTCCAAACCCCAAAAAAATAATAATAATAATAATCTCGTGAGCAACTAATTTGAATAATATTAAGAAACAATACCAAATTGATTGATCTTTTTTTCATTATTTTTTGGAGAGTGAAAGTGGTACCTTTTTTTTAAAAAAAAACCACGCCCTTTAATTTTTCTATTCTTCATGAATGTTAGGAAGAAAGGGGTGCAAGTGGTTTCCAAGAAAATGGGTGCCAATTTCACCGGTCAATTTTTATTTTTTAGGTAAATAGTATTTTTGAATCAATCTAAAGGGGCGTAAATATATTTCATCTCAAGTCAGAGTGATCGTAACATACCCTTTCGCTGTCATCTCAAGTAGTGACAGATAAGAAGGTATCGTAGTACCCACGGTGGTACATAGACAATAGGTCCACTCATTATACATCAAATTACATAGAAAAATAGCGTGAATCCTCCTTTGGTACTACTGCAGAGGCGCTAGAGACACCTAGATTGCACAAGTGCTTAGTTCCCTAAAACAAGCAGAGAAATTTATTGAAAATAGAAATAACTAAAACTTAGTTAAATAGCAGCCCAAAACAGACAGTTGACGTAGCCCAGTTTCCTTCACTGCTGCAGACAAGACGTGAATGAACCCCGAGCGACACAACTCGTCCCTACAAGCGCCCAGTGATCGGTTGCACCATCGCCGCCATGAACCCAGGGACCAGCTGCACCGCCGCCACAAAACATGGAAACATGAGCATTGCAATGCGCGCCATACCGAAGCCCCGACTCCAAGAAGAATTCAGAGCTCCAGCGCTGTCACTACAGTGTGGAAAGGAGATGGATTCTGATCCAGTCCCACCCAGCACCAAACTCGTCTCCTAGAACCAGTGTCCATGGATGCCTTACCTCCAAGCCCGATCCGGAAACACCACGCCGATCAAAACCTCAGGCCAAACTACTTCCCATATCAATGGGTACTCGTTTCCCGTCTGGCAGCATCATAATGACTGCGAGACACCATTGGAGATGCCACCGGACGAGGGATGAAAGGTATTTGCAGCACCTCCCCTAGTTGGAGAGAGAGAGAGAGAGAGAGAGAGAGAGAGAGAACCTAGAGCCTTAGGTAAACAGTATAGTAATTAACTTACCAAAGAAAACATATGGATAATAATGATAATGTGTATTAGTTCATTTACAACATACGTTTCAGAAAGTTTTGAAGAAAACTCATCTAAAAAAAAAAAAATAAGTAAGCATGTATAAATTCAAGATTTCGATCAAGTAAAAAAAAAAAAAAAAAAGGAAAAATTCATGATGTCCTAACTCGTTTCATCACATTAATTCACACATTCATAACATTAATCATGAATTGTGATTCATGACTAGTGATTTTATTTTAGTACTAACCAATGCAATCAACTAGTGAATGATCAATAACCATAGGTCTCTACTTCTTTACTACTCTATTCAATTTTAGGGTTTAGCTCTGAGTTTTTTTTTTTTTTTTAAGACAAAGAAGTTGTCCATTACGAATTCAACAAGCAGTACAATAATTACCCACCCCAAAATGGCTATAAGAAAAAGCCATTAGTTAGAATGCACTCAATTACAAGCACACACCTAATACACCCATCTTTTTGTATGAAGCACAAGAACAAACAAAACTAGAAAACCACAGAGAAATAAATGGTATATCAAAGTTTATGTTTTCTTTGCGACCATCACGCTCAAAAAAAAGAAAAAAATAGCACAGACACCCTTTAGAAACAAAGGATGAAGACTCAACAACAAAACAACAATTAATACCCTAGAGCTCACTTGAGCGCAAAGAAACCAAACCCAAAAGCCTAGTTTGGATCAAGCAATCCAAGTAAAGGCCCAACTATGGAAAACAATGGTCTGCATGTCAACTTCCTCCCTACCTTGGCTCCAGCCGCACCATAACTAGGCCAAGGCCTGGGTCAGTTGAGGAAGCATCAGCTTAATTAGGAGCCTACATCAAACTACCATTTCTCAGAAGTGCTTCTCTCACTCGGTACAAAACCAAAACATCCAAAATTCTGTGAATTACAGTCAGTTTGATCCCACGTACATAGGGTAGGTCAGCAATCTAGCGACCTACAAGATGCAATGATAACTCCAAATAGAATTTCGGACTCTACCAGATTTAGCCAATTTCAAATTGAATTGAATCAATGATTCCAATCAAATTCACCCAACACCAAAGATTCAATTTATTCCCAAATCACACAATTGGAATCCAAATAGAGTTGCGGAAATTCCTGACAGCGGTGGTTTCTTGATGTGCATATCACACAAAGCTAGGTTTTTTTTGGGTGAAGTCTAGGAAAACTATTGTTTAGGCTGGGTTTTTGAGCCTACAAGTACTTAGGTTCATTTTTGGGACCCATGTAGAGTTTGTACAAAAATATGGAATTATGGATCTTAATTGGGACAGGTTTAGGATTTGAACACTGGGGTTTTATGTCAGGTGTCTATAATACAGGTGGTATTACTATTACTTCAATAATGATTTTTTTGTCTGACTCTTCACAAGGTGAGTTGCTAATGTAACTTATCTACAGTACCAAAATTGCGAAGTTTTGCCATATATAACTTCCTCTGGTTTAGGTGGATAGCCCAACAAATAGACATCCACAAGAACTTATCAGCTCCCCAAATAGTACTGTAAGAACCAGTACTGAATATCCCTCCTGTAACGCTCCCATAACAAAAACATATTTTGGTTCAAGTATTTGCTCACATAATCTCACTAAAGAATTAGCCATTTTCACTCTTACAGTGCTTGCTGTTTGGACCCAAAATGAACATTTTGGTCTGACAAGGCATGTGTTGGAGAAATTGAGCCAATGTCAGTGGCTCAAGCTATATATTGTCGACAAGCTCGAAATATATATTTAGAGGCTAAATAAAGCCTACTATGGAAGCATGGAAGCATGAAAAGTCAACTTTAGCACATTTTCCTACTTCAGCTAGGAGAAACCGAGCTAAACAAGGAAGCAGGGGCGGCAGACTAACCAAATGAAATCTAAATGAGCTAAAACATTCCATATTAATACTAGACATCCCAAGGATCATTTCTTATGAAGAGTTCCAGAGCTAGTTAAGAGTGGAAGGCCTTCAAACAATCAGCCCAATTTTCTACAGAAGTAAAACTGGAAAACTGGACCTGTAAGAGGTCCAGCAGCATTTCCAGCCCAACCGCATGGAATAAAGCTCTGAAAATTTGTCAGGATGATCTACACTCATAGTGGAACATTTTTTATGAAGAAGTCGAAGGCTCATTCTGAAGGCTTGTTGGAGAAATAATTGAAGGAATAAAGGGGCAGAAACTGACCTAAAACCAGCTCAATATTCACATGTTCATGTTTCCTACCCACATGAAGAAAGCTAGATGCTTTTCTTTTTTTCCTTGGATATATTTTTCTACTACAATCTCTTTAATAGATCATCATCACTTCCATGTTTTTGCACTTTCATGCCTTGCTTTCATTTCATCATTTCTCTATCTTTTCCATATTTTACAAATCACTTTCATACTCCACTTTCATTATTTTTCTTCCACTCATCATTTCACTCTTCTTTTTCTTCCCTATATAAACACCTTCTCCTCTCATTCTAAAACACACATTCACATTCAACAACAACATCTCTAAGATGATCTAAGTTCTCTCTAGAGCAAACCTCTCTAAGAGCAACTCCTCTCCTTCTCTTTCTCTTACCGGTGATCACACTCCTAGTCCTAGTCTTCTCAGAAGCCGACTTTCAGTGCCACCAAACCCTCTGTCAACGTGCTTCGGTCCTAGTCTCCTCGGGAGCCGACGGTAGTGCTGCGACCACAACGGTTACAGAACCAGCCAAGCAAGGGTAACGCCCTATCAACCCAGCCAAGCTAAAGTCACGCTTTAGCAAGTTCTCCTCACTTCCCAGTGGTTCTCGCTCTGCTCGATCTACAACATCGAGTATCGATTGTGATTTTCAAGAAGAAACTTCAGCAAAATCCTCACCACGAGGCACAAAGAATCCCACGACGAGGTTGGTGCTCTCCTCGTCTACAATCGCTTGATAGAAGTCAGGTCAAGGGACACCCCCGACGACCGCACCCGAACGGTGCTGGCACGCCCGCGCAAGAAAAGAGACTGTTGACCAGCTGCAACAAAATTGGAGCCAAACACTTGCTATTAAAATGCAAGGTTCTAAAAATCGCTAGGCGCTAGTCGGGCGGTGGCCAGGAGCCTAGCGCCTAGGGGACTAGGCGTTTTTTTATATTTTTATATTTTACTTTATTTTTTAATAAATATAAATGGATTAAGTAAATAATATAATAATTTATTGGATAATTAGATGCAAAACACTTAAATCAGTATTAAATAATATTAAAATGTGAATGGGTAATTGTGAATCCGGTCCCGTTCCCCTGGTCAGCTGCTGACCAGGGGAACATCTCTGATTGTGAATCTATTTAAACCTTATACCAAAGACCCAAACCTTATCTCAAAAACTGATAAGGCTAAAGCAGTCAACATTCAAACTACATAATGCCACAGCAAAACCAAAGGGCTATTATCCCCGGAAAAGTCTTCGTCCCCAGAAAAGTCTTCATCTCTTCATCTTCTCTAACCTTCATCTGCGTTTCTCTTCTCTCTCATCTGTGACCCTTCTCTTCACTTTCAAGGTCCTCTGTCATTTCTCAAGTGAGTCTCTTCCCTTCTCTCTCAAACAAAAAAAAGAAAAAAAAAAACAGAAAAATAAAAATCGGGAGGGAGATAAGAGTCGAGGAGAGAGAGGACCTTCAATCTGGGTCGGAAAAGAGAGAGGGAGGAGAGAGGAGTCAAGGGGAGAGACGAGTAGGATTTGAACGACCCGACCGCCCAGCCAACCCGCGCACCCGCCCAGAGCGCCTAGCACCCGCCCAACCCGCTTAGGCACCCGCCCAAATTTCAAAACGATTTTCTCACCGTTTATGCATTAATCCGGGTGGCCATACACCTTCCAGCGCCTAGGCGGCCGCCTAGAGCGATTTTTAGAACACTGTTAAAATGAAGAATGCTTGTCTTAAACTAGACCATGACACCAGTCCATAACGATCAAAGTTGAATCATAAGCCTATGAATGATGCAAAATACAATGAAGCAAGAATTGGTAGCATAGAGAATAGCCATAAATTGGAGTCTTGATTAATTTGAAAGATCACTTGATGCGGTTGAACTAACTAAATTTTTAATTGTTCAATCAAGATTTTTTTTTTATCACTATTTAAGAGGTAAGACCATTCCAATGTCTCAATTTCTCCGTGCATAAATTGAACCAATAATTAAAATAAACAAAAAAACAAAAACTTCTAAAAATAACGATACTCCTAATACATTAAAACTCATTGGTTGTAGATAAAGAATAACCATTTCAACATCAAACATAACAAATTATAAGAACTGATTCAAAATTGTAACCAATTATCCTCCATTAGTTCATCATTAAATATGATTAGTTTAGTTTATGCTCAAGCTACAAGCATCAATTCTTGTACTCTGGTGAACCATTGACTTCATCACAGCCTAATCCTTACCCACGGAGGAAGCATTTCTTAGATTGAGCATTGTTTTTCTTGTTGGCCTATTTGGGTTTACGAACTACATGGAAGAAGCTCCTAGCAAAATTCAATGGAGGGGTTTTTGAGGAGTAAAGCGGCAACAAGAATATTAGAGTTCTGAGTTCAATAATTTATTCTAGGTTCTAGATGTCTAGTCTGTATCTAGCTAGAATTACTTTGGTAATGTTTTTTTGTCGTACTCCAAAAAGAGTAGGAGGTCATTTGTACTTTTGGTTCTTAAGTTGTCCTCGAAAAAAAAAAAAAAAAAACACACATTCTTCAAAAAAATAAAAAATTCTCAAGTTTCATGATAATGAAACTTAAGAATCAAATAAATGTGTATATAACTGTTGAAGGAAAACATTTTATTGGACTAAAAGTCTAAAACTAAAATAGTCTATATATTAATATTGCATCAATTTTCATTAACCAATGTCGAAGCCTAGAATAGTACATACAACAAATCTGAATCTGTAATCTAATGCCTCAAGCAGTCTCTAAACTCGACGAATACTGCTCATTCGAAACATACTAAAGCGGCTTATAGAGCCTTGAAAAAGTTCACTCTACCAAGGTAAAATCATAATCTACCAACTAGCCCGCCACAGCTGATAGGAGCATTTTAATGCGATGTTTTAATAGTTATTTCCTCATATTTTACTTAGCTATTTCCTTAAACAAATCAATTTTAATAAAGTTTCTATTTTTAGGTACCTTGGAGCAAATGGAGAAGAAATGAGCTTAAAGGCACATGAGGAGCAAGGGAACGTTGGAAATGATAGAGGAAAGGCACGAGGGCTGCAGAAATTGTCACGCCCCGGATTTTGAATGATAAATTCAAATCCGAAACCTGAATAATTACAATTACAAAAAAACCAAATCTCGAAACTTTGAGTTCATTATTACAATTCACTCTCACAATATATTATAAAGCTCAAATGAGCATAACACACCTCACAACTTACAATTGTTGTAAAACTCTAACAATTGCTCTAACCGCACGATCACCGTCCTGGTTCTCCTGTCCTGTAGGATTACCCGCTACACAATTTGAATAGTGTACCGGGAGTTGCAACAACACAAAACCCGGTAAGCTTTTTACAGCCAGTATGAGTAAACAAGAAAGAACTGTTGATTTATTAGATTTCAAGACTACCACAAACCCACGTTACTTTCTCACTCTCATATATATATATAGACACTTATGAGTTACTCTCAATTTAGCTCATAAGATCACTCACTCTCATATATATATGTAGACACTTATGAGTTACTCTCAATTTAGCTCATAAGATCCCTCACTCTCATATATATATATAGACACTTATGAGTTACTCTCAAATTCGCTCATAAGATTTCCCAACATTTGGTAGACAGACTCATATATATATATAGACCCTTATGAGTTACTCTCAATTTCCCTCATAAGGTTACCATATATATATTGACACTTATGAGTTACTCTCAATTTCACTCATAAGGTCACTCCACATTTGGCAGACAGACTAGAGCTCTAACTGAACGTAACCACTCGTCCGGCCACAGACGTGATTACGATTTAATACTATTAATAACCACCAGCCCGGTACGAGAGCGTGATTCACTAATAGATGCCATGGTCACCTCGTGACCTAGTGATCTCCACAGATCACAACAATTTATTGTTCCGCAACAATAAAACTCAACACCTCTCACAATATATTGTTTCTCAACAATAAACTCAATACAACTCCAACAATACATATTATTTCACGTAATAATATATATACAGACATTCACACAGGAATGTCTAATACACCAACAATAGTTCATATGATTGCAAAATAAAGCAATTAAATATATTGGGTTCGTAATATGAACCACGTGAGGTTTACTCACCTCGATAATCCCGCTGCGTCTTCAATTCAGCTCAAAATACGATCCACAATCGTCCACCAACTCAAACCGTCAATCACCTAGTCCAATAATGATCTTGACTTAGCCAACAACTCAAATATGTAATTAAACGACGATCCAACGCTCAGATTCAAATTAAACGATGATCCAACGGTCGGATCTGAATTTAATGATGATCCAACGGTCGGATCCTCACGGATCGCCTTTAGGATCATCCTCCAAAATTATCACGAAGATCCAACGGTCAGATCTTCCTGAATCGCCTTTACTAACATCTCCACAAAATTATATGAAAATCCGAAGGTCAGATTCTCACGAATCGCCTTCCGAATCACTATTTCTCAATTATACGAAGATCCAACGGTCGGATCTTCGCCCGTGACCTCACAAGGTCACCGGGACAGTCATACGATCAACATATCCAAAATTGAAGCAAAACCGATGGTCAGATCTTCACAGATCGTAAACCGAAGATAAACGTAAAAACGTTAAATAGTAACGTCAAAACGTAAATCCACTATTTATCAACTTTTTCTAACATGACCATGTTATATATCAAAACGCTCGTATGGATGCATAGATCATCGCCTAGATAATGAAAACTCGAAATATGGTCTGATGCGCCGCCACAAGCGGTGGTCAGTGGGCGGTCAACGCGGCGGTCAACGCCGGTCAACCACCTCAGATGGCAAAGTGACCAACTACAAACTGGTTCAAAATGAAAGGGTGGTCGACTTTCATACCTGGAGCTAAGCCTGGTTCGGCCTAGATCGTCCTAGATCAAGCGTTGAAGTTGGATTAATCTCGTGCGTCTGATCAGATTCCAGATTGAATCAGGGACGTCGAAATCTTCAACTTGTGATCTTTCACTCCACACTCCAAATCGTCAAGCAAGGCCTATATGGGGATGATCAGGGGGAGGAGGAGATCACGAAAATGGGAACGATCGGCCCATGCAACGCCGGAAAAGTGGTTTTCCGGCTGGGTCCGTTTTGCACTTGGGTCGGGCTTTGATCTCGGCTTGGAGGCAGCGGCGGGGCGGGGCGAGGCCACAGAGCAGCTATGCTCGGCAAGGCGCGCCGGTCTGGTGCGGGTCCGGTGGCGGTGGCGTCCGGGAAGTGGGCTTTCCGACCGGGTCGGGTCGGTCGCGACCCGTCGGGTCTGAGGGACGCACGAGAGAGAGAACGGAGAGAGCTGGGGGCCAAAACGCAAATTTCCCATTTTTTTGTCCTTAAAGAAAGAATTCGGAAAATTTCTCTATTTATAGAAAATTCCCAAATTTCAAAAATTCATAACATAATCATACGAACTCCGAATAATGCGTTCCACATGTCCACGAACTCGTATCGACGAGCTCTACAACTTTCATGAAGGAAGTTTTCCCAAATTTTGAACGTATAAAAAGTCAACTTTGTTGACCCCCTAAAAACGTTCGTTTTCGAAAATAAAACCGTTCGAACTAATTCCACAACTTCTCCAAGCTTCGTACTCGCTCCTACTATCGTGAAATCATTTCTAAAAAACCATGGAATTTAATTTGGATTTTCCGGGGTATTACAGTCTACCCTCCTTAAAGAAATTTCGTCCCGAAATTTAAGCGTAAGTCAATTCCTCTCGATTAAGGTTGACCTAACTATAGAATCTCCATCTTTTCCAAATCTGTAGTAATCTACAAAGCCACAGCCCTTGTATAAAAATACATTCCTATGGCCACTAAAATCCTTTCATCACAAACGTAAACTCACACAACAACTGCTCAACAACACTCCACATCACATACACAAAATCGTCACATGGATCATCTCATAGATCCTCACATAGATCTTCACATAGATCATCACATAGATCTTCACATAGATCATCACTCTGTACTGGCATACAAGCACAGTAAACACTCCCACAAAGTGTTTCGCTACTCAATTAGCATCACGGTAAATCTCCATAGTAAAACTTAAGCATGCACCACTCTTCACAACCATAGAGATGCATCACTCAAAACAAATCATCCCCAAAAGCACGCCAATAAATTATGTCACCCAATGATGATGACTTGGGCTTGCTCAATCCTTGGGCTAAGCACTAGGGCTGGCCAATTGGGCCTGAAGAAATCGGACCATCCACATTTCGAACCGGCCCAAACCACTTTGGGTTTAACATTTGGGCCTACTATTCGGGCCGAACAATTGGGCTTACCATTTGGGCCTACCATTTGGGCCTACCATTCGGGCTTACTATTTGGGCTTACTATTTGGGCTTACTATTTGGGCTTACTATTTGGGCCTACCAATCGGCCCACCAACTTCCAGCTCGGCTACGGTATGAAATTGTACATACCGTATATACGTATGCATACCGTACAGATCGTATATACGTATGCATACCGTACAACTGTATATTCGTATGCATACCGTACAGACCGTATATACGTATGCATAATGTACAACTGTATATAAGTATACATACCGTACAGACCGTATATACGTATGTATACCGTACATACCGTATATACGTCCGTATATCAAGCATATACGAGATCCAAAAATATTTGTAAGAGGTAAGGTTCGAACTCCCGACCTCAAACACGAAGGTTTTGCTCCCAACCACTGAAGCAAGAGCTGCCTTCATTAATATATGCTCACGTGTTATATTTATTATGTCATAAGCGACATAAATAAAATAACGGGGGAGGCAAGGTTCGAAACCTTAACCTGCTGCACAAGGGCTTTGCCCACCAACCACTGGAGCACAAGCTGTGCTTAATATAATGTGTACAAATGTTTTACTTATTATGTCATAAGCGAACATAATAAAAATAAACGAGAGGCAAGGTTCGAACCTCTGACCTCTTGTACAAGAGCTTTGCTCTTCAACCACTAGAGCACCAGCTGCTCTCGCTGTTGTCCTCACAATTCTTTTATTTATTCTATCAAAAGCAATAGAATAAACACAAACTGTCGGTACACTCCACGTGCCACGACACGTCTCTTCCGTGATTTACGGAAAGTCAAATCTGCTTTCGGCTACAGCTGTCTGCCACAGCGCCTCGAGATTCCCTCGGTCCCCTTACACGCTCAACACGCGCCAACAGCTTTTCCGGTTTTCGGGGCGACTTTAATCCAACGCGTGGATTCAAATTCTGAGATCGTTCATCCAACGGTGGAGATCTGCTCACCTTGTTCTATAAATAGGTGCATTCTGGAGAAAAACTGTTCACTCCAAAAGAAAAGAAATTTTCTTCCGAGCTCAAGTCTTTCTCTCTCAACTCTTCAGCCTTTCTCTTCTCAAATCCTTTCTTCATCAATTTCAATCCTTCTCTTCTGATCTTCTCTCCCATCTAGTTGATTCAATCCCATCTTTCCTCTGAACTTTCAGATCTTCAATATTTTCCTCCAAATCTTCAATCCTTCTTTCTCAGATCTTTTCTTCCATTTGAAGATTCGATCTCATCTTTCCTCTGAGAATCTCAGATCTCCAATCACCAGTTCAACAACTCCAATCCTTCTAACAAAATCTCCCTCAAACACTAAACCATGTATTCCTCGATTTCCACATCCTCTCACCCCATGACCCAAGAGCCACGAACTCTGCAACTAATGGAGCTCCAAACCCCGCAACAAATGGAACCACAACAACAGCAACCAACAGAGGAGGGAGGAAACACCCAAGCAGCTGGAAGTAGTGCCAACATGGATTTCTGGCGAAGCCGTACCAGGTGGATTCCTACTCCAGAACAAATAAGAATCCTCAAGGATCTTTACTATGTCAAGGGATTTAAGTGCCCAACTACAGAGCAGATTCACGAGATCTGTCTCCAGCTGAACCAGTATGGGTATGTTGAGGGTAAGAACATTTACTTTTGGTTCCAGAACGTCAGGGCTCGAGAGAAGCAGATGAATAGGTGTAATCAGGCTGCTCCAGTGCCCATGAGAACTAGTTCTCTTGGTACTGGTAGATCCATTGATCTCAATTTTGGGTCCACTGGTTCTACTGGTGCTGGTGGATCCATCGACATCAATTTTGGGCCAGCTGGTGGATCCATTGACATCAATTTTGGGTCCACTAGTTCTACTGATGATGGTAGATCCATTGATCTCAACTTTGGTTCCACCTATTCTACTGGTAATGAAGGATTTATTTACTTAAATTTTGTTTCGTATTCTTCCTCACACTTCAACACTAATACCAGTACAACTCTTTTGGCACAACAGGAGGACAAACATCCCTGCAACAACGAGGAGGAGATCACCAGGAGGTTCAAACTCTTCCTCTGTTCCCCGTGCACGGCGAGGACGTCTTTGGTAACCTGAAGACTACTTCCGAGGAAGGTAGCGCTTTTGGTTACTATTCTGGTGGCTCAGGCGGTTACCACAGTGGCTCAAACGTTTCTCTTGAGCTCAGCCTCAACCCATCCGGAGCTGCTGATTAGGCTTAGTATAGCGTAGTTCCAATTTCCTTTTTGTAATAATAAATCAATAAGATGGTGTGCATGTTGTTTCTTCTTTTTGTTTAACCAACAACAACACCAAGGATCGAACCTTGGTCACCCAATACAATTTTCAAAACCATAAACAACTCTACTGCACACATCTTTCATAATGATGCAATAAAAACAATCACTCAAAAAGAATCCAACAATCAATTAAGTCGCATCGAGGTCTAGCTAGTATCCTCTGAGTCAAACCAAACACAACAATTTCATCGATAGGATTAGGGATTTATAAAGCTAAACACATCCTGAGTTAGCTAGGAAAAACCCACGTCTTTAGAGTTACTCTTACAACTCTTATAGAATCTCGATAATTTCATCTATCAATTGCTTCAACAAAAACTCACCACAATTCAATCCCTAACATTTAGCGATTCAGAAATCGAATCAAACTCCATATCACATAGTAATTCACTTGAACCACTATGGATACCTAACAAAGTCACTAAAATCAATATCTGAAATTGCGTTTAACTATATCACCTAAAATCAATCACCAAAGGCAAACCCTTGCCTGACTCTAACATGTCCTCCATGCTTCTTCCTGCACCATACATAGGCCTCAAAATTCAATTTCATTCACTTGAACAAAACTATATTCACAAGTCACGGTCAGGTCATCAACCCATGGTGTTCAAATGAATAAATTTCAAATCCAGTTTTCCTTGTGAATCGCAACATATCGTTCCAAAATGATGCAAGCAACATCAACCACGTATATAAGACATATCTCACGAACTCAATTCAAATTCCGAATCACCAAAACTACTACTAATTCCAATTCTACCAACAATCCTGATTCTGAAGGAATTATAGTACTCAACGACAACCCAAAACAATGGTCTCTCATCTCTAACCATCGAGCACAAAATAAAATTCTTGTCTCGCACCTCAAACCCTGCTTAACAACTTACAAGCACAAGGAAGAAGTAACCACAATAATTTCTTCCCTAACCTCAACCCTACTAACAAACTCCACAAGGACATCTCATTACAAAACAAGATATCTATTATTTGACATGTACATCTCATCTAAAAACATATGTACGTCCAACTTAAGAAGACAAACTTTCTATCCATTAATACTCGTATCCACACTAGGTACGTGCATAGGTCCACATCATGCCTTCAACCAACACTTCAACATCCAAAAGAACCTCACTTCCATACAACAATCCTCGTTGACTTAACAGAGTTGAATCAAGAGGTTCCTATTCCTCAAGGATTGTAACTTGCGGCCACTGAACTTATTCCCATACGAACCTACAAGACAACTGTAAGGTTCTAAGTACAACCCCTTCGAATATCCATCACCTAAGGAGTATAGTATGCTTGGCTAATACATGTATAACACTTAAAACACAGTATAAGTCAAATACAATTTCATATTAACCAAGTCAATACTATAGGGAAGGTATTCACGTTCCCTAAACAACCTAGCGGCCTAAACAACTCCCAACACTCACGCATACCCAATGACTTAGCCAATACCGAAGAGCACACGATGGGGATCCGCTGCAGACGGGCCATCACTCGAAAGGTATTGACACATCACCAAATATGCACCTTACGCTCTGATACCAAACTGTCACGCCCCGGATTTTGAATGATAAATTCAAATCCGAAACCTGAATAATTACAATTACAAAAAAACCAAATCTCGAAACTTTGAGTTCATTATTACAATTCACTCTCACAATATATTATAAAGCTCAAATGAGCATAACACACCTCACAACTTACAATTGTTGTAAAACTCTAACAATTGCTCTAACCGCACGATCACCGTCCTGGTTCTCCTGTCCTGTAGGATTACCCGCTACACAATTTGAATAGTGTACCGGGAGTTGCAACAACACAAAACCCGGTAAGCTTTTTACAGCCAGTATGAGTAAACAAGAAAGAACTGTTGATTTATTAGATTTCAAGACTACCACAAACCCACGTTACTTTCTCACTCTCATATATATATATAGACACTTATGAGTTACTCTCAATTTAGCTCATAAGATCACTCACTCTCATATATATATGTAGACACTTATGAGTTACTCTCAATTTAGCTCATAAGATCCCTCACTCTCATATATATATATAGACACTTATGAGTTACTCTCAAATTCGCTCATAAGATTTCCCAACATTTGGTAGACAGACTCATATATATATATAGACCCTTATGAGTTACTCTCAATTTCCCTCATAAGGTTACCATATATATATTGACACTTATGAGTTACTCTCAATTTCACTCATAAGGTCACTCCACATTTGGCAGACAGACTAGAGCTCTAACTGAACGTAACCACTCGTCCGGCCACAGACGTGATTACGATTTAATACTATTAATAACCACCAGCCCGGTACGAGAGCGTGATTCACTAATAGATGCCATGGTCACCTCGTGACCTAGTGATCTCCACAGATCACAACAATTTATTGTTCCGCAACAATAAAACTCAACACCTCTCACAATATATTGTTTCTCAACAATAAACTCAATACAACTCCAACAATACATATTATTTCACGTAATAATATATATACAGACATTCACACAGGAATGTCTAATACACCAACAATAGTTCATATGATTGCAAAATAAAGCAATTAAATATATTGGGTTCGTAATATGAACCACGTGAGGTTTACTCACCTCGATAATCCCGCTGCGTCTTCAATTCAGCTCAAAATACGATCCACAATCGTCCACCAACTCAAACCGTCAATCACCTAGTCCAATAATGATCTTGACTTAGCCAACAACTCAAATATGTAATTAAACGACGATCCAACGCTCAGATTCAAATTAAACGATGATCCAACGGTCGGATCTGAATTTAATGATGATCCAACGGTCGGATCCTCACGGATCGCCTTTAGGATCATCCTCCAAAATTATCACGAAGATCCAACGGTCAGATCTTCCTGAATCGCCTTTACTAACATCTCCACAAAATTATATGAAAATCCGAAGGTCAGATTCTCACGAATCGCCTTCCGAATCACTATTTCTCAATTATACGAAGATCCAACGGTCGGATCTTCGCCCGTGACCTCACAAGGTCACCGGGACAGTCATACGATCAACATATCCAAAATTGAAGCAAAACCGATGGTCAGATCTTCACAGATCGTAAACCGAAGATAAACGTAAAAACGTTAAATAGTAACGTCAAAACGTAAATCCACTATTTATCAACTTTTTCTAACATGACCATGTTATATATCAAAACGCTCGTATGGATGCATAGATCATCGCCTAGATAATGAAAACTCGAAATATGGTCTGATGCGCCGCCACAAGCGGTGGTCAGTGGGCGGTCAACGCGGCGGTCAACGCCGGTCAACCACCTCAGATGGCAAAGTGACCAACTACAAACTGGTTCAAAATGAAAGGGTGGTCGACTTTCATACCTGGAGCTAAGCCTGGTTCGGCCTAGATCGTCCTAGATCAAGCGTTGAAGTTGGATTAATCTCGTGCGTCTGATCAGATTCCAGATTGAATCAGGGACGTCGAAATCTTCAACTTGTGATCTTTCACTCCACACTCCAAATCGTCAAGCAAGGCCTATATGGGGATGATCAGGGGGAGGAGGAGATCACGAAAATGGGAACGATCGGCCCATGCAACGCCGGAAAAGTGGTTTTCCGGCTGGGTCCGTTTTGCACTTGGGTCGGGCTTTGATCTCGGCTTGGAGGCAGCGGCGGGGCGGGGCGAGGCCACAGAGCAGCTATGCTCGGCAAGGCGCGCCGGTCTGGTGCGGGTCCGGTGGCGGTGGCGTCCGGGAAGTGGGCTTTCCGACCGGGTCGGGTCGGTCGCGACCCGTCGGGTCTGAGGGACGCACGAGAGAGAGAACGGAGAGAGCTGGGGGCCAAAACGCAAATTTCCCATTTTTTTGTCCTTAAAGAAAGAATTCGGAAAATTTCTCTATTTATAGAAAATTCCCAAATTTCAAAAATTCATAACATAATCATACGAACTCCGAATAATGCGTTCCACATGTCCACGAACTCGTATCGACGAGCTCTACAACTTTCATGAAGGAAGTTTTCCCAAATTTTGAACGTATAAAAAGTCAACTTTGTTGACCCCCTAAAAACGTTCGTTTTCGAAAATAAAACCGTTCGAACTAATTCCACAACTTCTCCAAGCTTCGTACTCGCTCCTACTATCGTGAAATCATTTCTAAAAAACCATGGAATTTAATTTGGATTTTCCGGGGTATTACAGAAATGAGCTGAAATGAAGAAATGAAGTTTTCCTGGTCTAGCCAGGAAATCCAGGTCCGACTAGGAAACCCAGTCAAAGTAGGAATCCTGGTTCAACTAGGAAACATGTTTGGAGAAATGAAGAAAAAGGGTGAAAAATGCAGAGTTCTAGTTGGACTAGGAAACCTACTCCTGCCAGGAAAAGGAATCCTAATGACACAAGGAGTCCCAGTTGAACTAGGAAAGCAAAAGAAGATTCCGGAAAGTTCAAGAACATTTCATGTGAATGGGAAGAGTCCTCGTTGGACTAGAAGTCCTGATGACAATAGGATACCTGGATGGACTAGGAGAGCCCAAGAACAAGCTCAAAACATCCTCTACAAAGGTGATATGGATTGGGAGTCATTTTTGACAAGAAAAGATGGTTAAAAATCAAATTTGGAGTCAGTATTAGACATGATTTTGGCCGAATTTCAAGTATATATCTGGATAATGACATCTCAATTAAATCCTAAATGCATCTAGACATGATTGTGGCCAAAGGGAGACTTCTACAGATAATGAAGGAGAATTTCAAAGGATTACAACATGCAGAAAGGTTGAAAACAGGTCCAGATACATTCCTTGAAGTCCACATTTCATTCTTGGCTGAAATTGAGGAGATAAATAAGAAAATAATCATATAATTAATGCAAAAATAATCTCCCTTAAATCAAGGTGTTATTTTGGAGGCTTCCCATTGGTTGGATGACACAGGAAGGATGACATGGAATTATCTGATTGCCTAATGTTGTATGGATCAATCAGATAATTCCTAGAAATTAAAAGAAGGATCCAGAAGCCCCAAACGTCTCCTATATATAGATGCACCCTGCAAACCTCAAACACCACTTCTCCCATAATTCTAAACACAAAAAATTCTCTCCATTCTCTAGTTTTCAGAAGCTCTGCGTCTCAACCAAGGAGGAGAAGAAGTCATGCAATACATTAAGATGCTAGCCGCCATCCACCCTTGTGTCGTCCCTAGAAGATTGCTTGCTTTCAAGGATCTTCAAGTTCTTTGTCTCAAGGCTCTGTCATTCATCTTTCACGGTGTATTTCATCCTTTTTTTTTGTTTTCTTTGCTTGATTTCGTAAAACTAAGATTCTAGTTAACATGAATAAGATCCTCCCTATGAATTCTAGTTAACATGAATTCTTTGCTTGATTGACAGAGCCTTGAGACGAAGAACTTGAAGAAAACAAGCAAATTTTCTACTCACCTGGTCATATTTATAGTTTTACGAAATCAAGCAAAGAAAACAAAGAATTTGCTTGACCAGGTGAGTAGAGAATTTGCTTGTTTTCTTCAAGTTCTTCGTCTCAAGGCTCTGTCAATCAAGCAAAGAATTCATGTTAACTAGAATTCATAGGGAGGATTTTATTCATGTTAACAAGAATTCATAGTTTTACGAAATCAAGCAAAAGAAAACAAAAGAAAAGGATGAAATACACCGTGAAAGATGAATGATAGAGCCTTGAGACGAAGAACTTGAAGATCCTTGAAAGCAAGCAATCTTCTAGGGACGACACAAGGGTGGATGGCGGCTAGCATCTTAATGTATTGCATGACTTCTTCTCCTCCTTGGTTGAGACGCAGAGCTTCTGAAAACTAGAGAATGGAGAGAATTTTTTGTGTTTAGAATTATGGGAGAAGTGGTGTTTGAGGTTTGCAGGGTGCATCTATATATAGGAGATGTTTGGGGCTTCTGGATCCTTCTTTTAATTTCTATGAATTATCTGATTGATCCACACAACATTAGGCAATCAGATAATTCCACGTCATCCTTCCTGTGTCATCCAACCAATGGGAAACCTCCAAAATAACACCTTGATTTAAGGGAGATTATTTTTGCATTAATTACATGATTATTTTCTGATTTATCTCCTCAATTTTAGCCAAAAATGAAATGTGAACTTCAAGGAATGTATCTGGACCTGTTTTCAACCTTTCTGCATGTTGTAATCCCTTGAAATTCTCCATCATTATTTGTAGAAGTCTCCCTTTGGCCACAATCATGTCTAGATGCATTTAGGATTTAATTGAGATGTCATTATCCAGATATATACTTGAAATTCGGCCAAAATCATGTCTAATACTGACTCCAAATTTGATTTTTAACCATCTTTTCTTGTCAAAAATGACTCCCAATCCATATCACCTTTGTAGAGGATGTTTTGAGCTTGTTCTTGGGCTCTCCTAGTCCATCCAGGTATCCTATTGTCATCAGGACTCCTAGTCCAACGAGGACTTTTCACATTCACATGAAATGTTCTTGAACCTTCCGGAATCTTCATTTGCTTTCCTAGTTCAACTGGGACTCCTTGTGTCATTAGGATTCCTTTTTCTGGCAGGAGTAGGTTTCCTAGTCCAACTAGGACTCTGCATTTTTCACCATTTTTCTTCATTTCTCCAAACATGTTTCCTAGTTGACCCAGGATTCCTACTTTGACTGGGTTTCCTAGTTGGACCAGGATTTCCCGGTCGGATCAGGATTTCCTGGCTGGACCAGGAAAACTTCATTTCTTCATTTCAGCTCATTTCTTCAGTCCTCGTGCCTTTCCTCTATCATTTCCAACGTTCCCTTGCTCCTCATGTGCCTTTAAGCTCATCTCTTCTCCATTTTCTCCAAGGTACCTAAAAATAGAAACTTTATTAAAATTGATTTGTTTAAGGAAATAGCTATGTAAAATATGAGGAAATAATTATTAAAACATCGCATTAAAATGTTCCTATCAAATTCCCCCACACTTAGTTTTTGCTAGTCCCTTAGCAAAATCAAAACAAAGACAAAACTTAGACTCAACGAAAACTTAAAGAAAAGAAAAGACAAAGACAAAGATGTTACACACAATGACTCTATTGCCCTTCAACATTTTGTCTCAGAAATCTCTTACTTTCATAACATCAAGATTAGCACTCAACCAAGAATCAATATTTAGATATTCGAGAGTTAATTCAAACATATAATCCACATATAGATACGTAGGACTTGGTTGTAACAATGGTGATAGGATAGAGCTCAGCATGTTTCAGACAAGTATGATTCATAACCTCACAAGGTATATCCACTCTTTCTTCTCTCAGATCAAGGCAATGCTTAAAAGTTTATAATCACTCAATTATATGTGAGAGAAAATATTTTGAGGCAATCAAATAGCTCACATATATAAGAAACGAAAGGCACTTTGTGAATATACTTTTTTTTTTCAACGATCTCATGAAAGATATCAACTACTTGCACAATGGACCCAAGCCATAGGTTCAAATTTTATAACTCATCTCCACATATCAAAGGCTGTCACATCTTAAGGATAAAAAATGTCTTATAAAGGGTTGTAATGGGGCCAAGGCTCAAGGTTTTAAGAAACAAAGGGTAAGGAATTTCACAAAGTATCCTAAAAACCTAGTAGAGCTCATGTAGATGTAGAGAGACTTCTAGAAATCCACCAAGGCATACAGAACGTCATAACCCCATGGAGGAAAAAAAAAAAAGGGTCTAATGTCTTCATGTTGGGTCCAATCTTCATTCTGAACTTCCTTTGGACTCTAGTGAATTGGACAAAGACAAAAATTTTCTATTGTGGGCCTTCAATTCAAAATAAACTCCAAATTCAGAAAGTATGGGGGACGTACTAAAATTCATATATATTTTTTTTCTTTTCATGAATAAGTCTACCCCCACACTTGAACTTTCACCTCTTCTCATCCTTCATCCTTAATGCCAAAATCATGTGGTAAGTCTCAAAAGATAGCTTCACTAAGTTTTTAGAACAAATGGTAGGATTGTAACTATACTATCAGATTAAGGACTTTTAGGGTGATGAAAGAAAAGGCTTAATGTAGGCTCAAAGGGGTTTATTTAAGGGGGTGCACATCTTGTGCACACAATTAGGGACACAGGCTTATTTGGCAATGGTGGTAATTCATAGGGCGCCTTTATCATTTCCAGAATCAGGGACATGTATTGATAAAAGTCTCAACAAGCATAAGAGTGAATTGTAGCATTCTCTAGTCCATTAAACTTAATCTATGGCAAGCAATCAATCAAATGAAAGAATAATGAGATCATCAAAATATCGCCAAGAAAATAAGAATATATTTTTTATTTATCACTCCAAGAAAAAGAGACATGGGCTCAATATCTCACAAGGGCTTTTATGAATCAAAACTCATCTTAACATGCTCATATTCTATACCAAGGTCACGAAATCCATATCCACTACACATGCACATGCTTTTCATATATCTCAATTAACCAAAGAATACCATTTAAAATCATCTCAATATTGTGATCATCTTTTAGCCATAATTTCAGAGATATAGAATCATCTCAGACAGTTGAAAGGCATCCTATGACTCAAAAAAAAAAAATGAAATTTTTTTTTTTTTTGACATTTTTTCTATTTTTTTTTTTTTTTTGGTATTTTTCAATATATAGGACTCAAAATAAAAGACAAAAATATAAATCCCTTCTCCCACACTTAAATATTGTATTGTCCTCAACGTAATCAGTTAAAAGCATGTAATGAAACAAGTAAGCATAGATAGAAGGCATTTACGAAAATAAATTCTAAAATAAAAACAAAGGAGAAAAATTGAAGAATTAAAAGAAATAGGAAAAGAGAAAGCAAATCTGCATTTGGAGACTCCTTCAAGGCTACTTCTGAATTGGGTTGCCTCCCAAGCAGCGCTTGAATTTAACATCTTTCAGTCAGACGGTACCTCCATTAAAATAAAGTTAGTGACTATAATTAACAAAGAAATACAAAGTATATAAAAACAAGTATAACTATGAATTACGAAATACAAGTATAATTAACAAGTATATTGTACATAATTTCTCACACAAGACACAAGTTAAGTACACAAGTGAGTATAAAACGTGAAAAGTATTTTTACAAGTTTTTTTTTTTTTTTTAATATAGTGGTGTAAAGCATGGAACAAATAATTAACAAAAGTTTAAATTCAATTACAAGCCTTCAACCAAGATTTAGAAGTACGGCTCAAGGGCTCTAGCCTTAACACTAGTCTCCCTTCTCAATCTTTTGATAACTCTTTTCACACCAAGCCAGGTGAAGAGAGGACCGATTTTGGCGGGGCTCAAGGCCCACTTGATTGCACTTCTCGGATCCAAACTAGACCTTAGACACCTAATGCTACTAAGGTGCACCACATCGAGAGAGAAGGGTTGGGTGACTAATGTTAAAGAAAGAGTCCTTCACCTATTCCGTTATGGTTAAAGACTCATAATTAAAATCAAACTCTTATCAACCATTATTATCCACAAATTACAAAAATAAAAAATAATTTACACGTATAATGTATATGTATATATAAATAAACATTTATTTATGCAATAACAAAAAGATTTTTCAATCCCCGGCAACGGCGCCAAAAATTGATACGCTAAAAACAAGCCGGGAATTGAGGGTACACTGCAAAATGTAGTTGTCAGTATAGAATAAGTATGGATCGTTCAAGCCGGGAATTGAGGGTACACCTGTAATTGCATAAACCAATAAAGAATAAGTTTAAGTTATTATTTACAAAAATAGAACAAAGAATTGAAATATATACAAGTAAACACAAATAAGGGGGTGTTAGGATTATAAAATCAAAAATTAAAATAAAATAAAGAAAATGTAAAAACACATATACAAGGGGTGAAACACAAGGAACAAAGATTAAAACCACAATCATATGAATGAAATCCATTCACAATTCCTATAGTTGATTTTCTATGTCGATCATGAGAAAGAAGTTGACCATGTGAAATGTTAGTAAGCAAACAATTTCCCATATTTTACTTTCCTTGAATATTTAATCTAAGTGAAAGCACCTAAATTAAACATATTGAACATGCAATCATAGTCTAGAAAGCCAGCTAATCAAGAACACATTCAACGCATGAAGAACAAAGAAAGGATGTCAACCAAAGTGCACAACCTAGTATGAAAAAGTTCATCTATTTGCAATCCTCCTTAATTGATTTCAACTTTTGTCCAAAGCCTTTACTACTTATGATTTAAGGTCACAAAACTATTAGGTGAATTGTTAACCTAAATCTAGCTCCAATTACATGCATATATCCTAAGTTGGCCACCAAAGAACAAATACATATAAAAGTTTTCTATAATCCAAAATCAATTAAGCAATCTCACATAAGCAACATAGAAATCACAACTTTATTTCAAAACATAGAGACGGGCTTTAAACTTTGCCCTTAACGTCATGTTAACTAGAATTCATAGTTTTACGAAATCAAGCAAAGAAAACAAAAGAAAAAGATGAAATACACCGTGAAAGATGAATGACAGAGCCTTGAGATGAAGAACTTGAAGATCCTTGAAAACAAGCAATCTTCTAGGGACGACACAAGGGTGGATGGCGGCTAAGATCTTGATGTATTGCATGACTTCTTCTCCTCCTTGGTTGAGACGCAGAGCTTCTGAAGACTAGAGAATGGCGAGAATTTTTTGTGTTTAGAATTATATGGGAGAAGTGGTGTTTGAGGTTTGCAGGGTGCATCTATATATAGGAGACGTCTGGGGCTTCTGGATCCTTCTTTGAATTTCTAGGAATTATCTTATTGATCCACACAGCATTAGCCAATTAGATAATTCCATGTCATCCTTCCTGTGTCATCCAACCAATGGGAAGCCTCCAAAATAACACCTTGATTTAAGGGAGATTATTTTTGCATTAATTACATGATTATTTTCTGATTTATCTCCTCAATTTCAGCCAAGAATGAAATGTGGACTTCAAGGAATGTATCTGGACCTGTTTTCAACCTTTCTGCATGTTGTAATCCCTTGAAATTCTCCTTCATTATCTGTAGAAGTCTCCCTTTGGCCACAATCATCTCTAGATGCATTTATGATTTAATTGAGATGTCATTATCTAGATGTTGTAATCCCTTGAAATTCTCCTTCATTATCTGTAGAAGTCTCCCTTTGGCCACAATCATCTCTAGATGCATTTAGGATTTAATTGAGATGTCATTATCCATATATATACTTGAAATTCGGCCAAAATCAGTCTATGTCTAATACTGACTCCAAATTTGATTTTTAACCATCTTTTCTTGTCAAAAATGACTCCCAATCCATATCACCTTTGTAGAGGACGTTTTGAGCTTGTTTTTGGGCTCTCCTAGTCCATCCAGGTATCTTATTGTCATCAGGACTCCTAGTCCAACGAGGACTCTTCACATTCACATGAAATGTTCTTGAACCTTCCGGAATCTTCTTTTGCTTTCCTAGTTCAAGTGGGACTCCTTGTGTCATTAGGATTCATTTTTCTGGCAGGAGTAGGTTTCCTAGTCCAACTAGGACTCTACATTTTTCACCATTTTTCTTCATTTCTCCAAACATGTTTCCTAGTTGACCCAGGATTCCTACTTTGACTAGGTTTCCTAGTCGGACCAGGATTTCCCGGTCGGATCAGGATTTCCTGGTTAGACCAAGTGTTTGGCTCCAATTTTGTTGCAGCTGGTCAACAGTCTCTTTTCTGCGCGGGCGTGCCAGCACCGTTCGGTGCGGTCGTCGGGGGTGTCCCTTGACCTGACTTCTGTTGAGCGATTGTGGACGAGGAGAGCACCAACCTCGTCGTGGGATTCTTTGTGCCTCGTGGTAAGGACTTTTGCTGAGCTTCTTGAAAATCACCAAATCGATACTCGATGTTGTAGATCGAGCAGAGCGAGAACCACCGGGAAGTGAGGAGAACTTGCTAAAGCGTGACTTTAGCTTGGCTGGGTTGCTAGGGCGTTACCCTTGCTTGGCTGGTTCTGTAACCGTTGTGGTCGCGGCACTACCGTCGGCTCCCGAGGAGACTAGGACCGAAGCACGTTGACAGAGGGATTGGTGGCACTGAAAGTCGGCTTCTGAGAAGACTAGGACTAGTAGTGTGATCACCGCTAAGAGAAAGAGAAGGAGAGGGAGAGAAGTTGCTCTTAGAGAGGTTTGCTCTAGAGAGAACTTAGATCATCTTAGAGATGTTGTTGTTGTGTTGTGAATGTGTGATTTAGAATGAGAAGAGAAGGTGTTTATATAGGGAAGAAAAAGAAGAGTGAAATGATGAGTGGAAGAAAAATAATGAAAGTGGAATATGAAAGTGATTTGTAAAATATGGAAAAGATAGAGAAATGATGAAATGAAAGCAAGGCATGAAGGTGCAACAACATGGAAGTGATGATGATCTATTAAAGAGATTGTCTTGAAAAATATATCCAAGGAAAAGAAGAAAAGCATCTAGCTTTCTTCATGTGGGTAGGAAACATGAACATGTGAATATTGAGCTGGTTTTAGGTCAGTTTCTGCCCCTTTATTCCTTCAATTATTTCTCCAACAAGCATTCCAAATTTCACTATGACCTCTTCATAAAAAATGTTCCATTATGAGTGTAGATCACCCTGGCAAAATTTCAGAATTTTTGGTATAGTGGTTGGGCCGAAAACGCTGCTGGACCTCTTACAGGTCCAGTTTTCCAGTTTTGCTTCTGCAAAAGATTGGACTGATTGTTTGAAGGCCTTCCACTCAAAAACATCTCTTGCACTCTTCATAAGAAATGATCCTTGGGCTGTCTAGAATGGATCTGGAAAGGTTCAGCACATTTCGATTTCATTTGGTAAGTCTGCCACCCCTCCTTCCTTGTCTAGCTCGGTTTTTTCCTAGCCGAAGTAGGAAAATATGCTAAAGTTGACTTGTCATACTTCCATAGTAGGCTTTATTTAGCCTCTAAATATATATTTCGAGCTTGTCGACAATATATAGCTTGAGCCACTGACATTGGCTCAATCTCTCCAAGACACGCCTTGTCAGGCCAAAATGTTCATTTTGGGTCCAAACATTGCCCCCCAGACCTCGAAGTCAAAGGTCTTCGTCTTGACTGAAGAGGTCTTGAATCAGCACTCCTCTTATAATGTCGTTGCTCCAAAGCCACTTGTATTGGCTTGACTGTTTCCATATAGGCCTCTAAATAGGCCATAAAGCTTGAATGCCACTATTGAATTGCCTTTGTCATGAACTGACGCTTCCTTTGCCAACTTTATTGCCCCCCATGGATCTGGCAAAACTTGGGCAGGTTGTAGGCATAGTGAAGAAATGATTATGGGCCTCAAAAACAGGCCTTCATGAATGGGCTTTACGAGTGTAGGAACACTAGAATTGTCCCCCATGTCTTATGCGAATAAACTGTCTACGACTCCTCCGAGTCCCAGACATTAGGAAAGTATTTCTTCAAGTATCTCCCATTGATAGGGTTATGATGGACATCTCCATCCAGGTCCTTGAGATGAAAAGCTCCTTTCTCTAAGATTTTATAGATGATGTACGGGCCTTCCCATCTTGGAGTCCATTTGCCGCGACCATCTAATTTTTCGCCAAGCGGGAGAACTGCTTTCCAAACCAACTCTCCTTCGCTGTAACTCCTTCCCCGCGTCCGCTTGTCATAGGCGCGAGCGACTCGTTGCTTTTCCATGACCAAATTATCTAAAGCCTCCAAGCGCTTTTCGCTAAGGTCTTCATGTTCCTGCCACATAGCCTGAACGTAGTCTTCTCCAATGAGATGATGTTGCTCTTGAACTCGTAATGATTGGACTTTGACTTCCAATGGCAGAACTGCATCATGGCCAAACATCAAAGCATAAGGTGTTGTCGCGGTGGGATTCCGCTTAGAGGTGCGGTAGGCCCAAAGAGTTTCATAAAGTGTCTCATGCCACTGTCGTGGATTAACTTCCAACATTTTCTTCAGCAAATTGATAATGATCTTGTTGCTGGCCTCTGCTTGACCGTTAGACTGAGCATAATATGGACTGGAATGGATGAACTGTATTCCCCATTCTCTTGCCAGTTTATCAACTTCACCACCCATGAAAGCTGCCCCCCGGTCCGAAACAAAAACTTCTGGGATCCCAAATCTGCAGATGATGTTTCTGAATAGGAATTGTCGCAACGTGCCACCAGATGCTTCCTTCAAAGGTTCTGCTTCAACCCACTTTGTAAAGAAATCAGTCGCGACGATGATGAACTTGTGTTGAAGTGATGAATGTGGGTGAATCATCCCAATTAAATCCAGCGCCCATCCTCTTGCGGGCCAAGGCTGTATAATGGGCTGCATTGGAATATTAGGAACATGCTGGACCGGCCCATGAGCTTGGCAGTCCAAACAACCTTTAGCGAACGCGATACAATCCTTCAAAATACTGGGCCAAAAATATCCGTGTCGTCTGAGCAACCATCGCATCTTTGGACCTGCTTGGTGGGCGCCACAAATGCCAGAATGAACTTCGCGCATGAGTTGTTTCGCTTCGTGGCCATAAACACATCTGAAATCCATGCTATCTTCTCCTCGTCTGCGAAGTTCATCACCTCTGAGGAAGTAGTTGAGGGCAAGATAGCGAATCCTTCTATCCGTGGCCTGATCAGGATGCTTGAGATAATTGATCAAAGGGATACGCCAATCCACGTCAATGGATTCCAAGGTCGCGACTGAGGTATGATCTGGAGGATCTCTTCTCGCCATCCATGAAGGAAGCGTGCGACGCTCGACTTTAAGGATTCTCTCCCGCACGCCATATCTCAATGTTACCCCTGTTGCCAGCTGGGCCAACTCGTTCGCTGCAAAATTTCGCTCGCGAGGAATGTGCTCAAGATGTATGTTATCAAACTGGTCCAACAGGTCTAATGCCCTGTTCCAATAAGGAACCAACGTGAAGCTATTGCATCTGAACTCGTTACACAACTGATTGATAACCAAGAGAGAATCGCCAAGTATTTGTACATCTCCGATTCCCATTTCCAGTAGTACTTCTAGGCCTATAATGAGGGCCTCATACTCTACTTGGTTATTGGTACACTGGAACTCCAACTGGAAAGAGTAGGAAAATCGATCGCCGGCCGGGTTTTCCAAGACAACCCCTGCTCCTGCTAGCGTATCTGTTCTTGATCCGTCAAAATATAACAACCAGGGCTGGAGTGAGACTGTGCCTTGATGCAGTACAGCGTACTCTGGTACGCACGCCAAATCTGGGCGATCTAAAGTTGTGGCAGCGACCTCTAAATCTCTAACCGCGGGGACATCCAGCATAGGGTGATGTGCCAGAATGTCCGCGATGGCTTGCCCCTTTACTGCTTTCTGTGGGACATACTGTAGTGAGAATTCTGATAAGGCGAGCACCCACTTGCCAATACGGCCTCTCAGGATAGGTCGCGATAGCATATACTTGACTAGATCGGTTTGAGCAATGATGCAAGTAGTAAAGGACAACATGTAATGCCGCAACTTGCATGCTGAGAAGTATAATGTAAGACACAGCTTTTCCATTGGAGTGTACCTTGTTTCGCAATCTGTGAGTGTCCTACTGAGGTAAAAGATGGCATGTTCAACACCATTTGCATCATCCTGAGCGAGGAGGCTGCCAATAGAAGCCTCAGCTGCTGAAACATACAACTTTAATGGAAATCCCGCTCTAGGAGGAACAAGCACTGGCGGGCTCACCAGATAGGCCTTGATTTTGTCGAAAGCCTCTTGATGTTTAGGTTCCCACACAAACTCATTCTGTCCTTGCAACTTCAACAGTGGTGAAAACGGATGGATTTTGCCTGAAGAGCTAGAAATGAATCGTCGCAAAAAGTTGATCCTACCCAGTAGTCGCTGTAACTCTTTCTTCGTTCGCGGGGGAGATGCATTGATGACCGCGTTTGCTTTATCCTCAGGGACCTCAATGCCTCTTTGATGGACAATGAATCCCAGGAAATCTCCTGCCTGAACTCCAAAAACGCACTTGGCGGGATTCATCTTGAGCTTGTGTAGCTGCATGCGCTCGAAAACTTTTCTGAGATCCGTGAAGTGATCTCCACTTTTCTTAGACTTCACGACGACGTCATCAATGTAAACCTCTAAGATCTTTCCAAGTATGTCGTGGAAGATCAAGTTCATGGCTCTCTGATATGTTGCTCCCGCATTCTTCAATCCAAAAGGCATGACCACATATTCAAAAACTCCTGTAAACCCAGGGCAGCGGAATGCGGTCTTGTGTCTATCTTCTTCCATGACCGGAATCTGGTGATATCCCGCTGTACCATCCATGAAAGACAACAGTTCATGCCCTGCAACTGCATCTACCAACATGTCCGCAACAGGCATGGGGTAGACGTCTTTAGGTGTAGCCAAATTAAGATCTCTGTAATCTACGCAGATCCTCATCTTGCCATTCTTCTTGCGAACAGGAACTATATTGGACAGCCACTTATTGTACTTAGCTACCCTAATAATGCCCGACTTGTACATCTTTTCGACTTCCTCTTTGACCAGAACTTGGGTCTCGGAGTTCATTCTTCGCGGCTCTTGCTTCACAGGCCTCTTATCAGGTAGCGTTGGTAGTTGGTGGCATACCAAGTCTGGTGATAGGCCTGGCATGTCCTCGTATTTTTCCGCGAAGCAGTCCTTGAATTCCAGCAATAATTCGACGAGCCTCTGTTTCTCGCTAGGCTCTAAGTAAGTGCTGATAGCCACTTCTATAGGCTCATCAGTTGTTCCCAGATTGACCTTTTCAGTAGGGTCCCTAACCTTCGGAGGTGTGTCATCCAATGCCGCTGGAGCAAGCTGAATCTCTTCTTCCTCCTCTTCTTGGTCCGTGAACTCTTCATTAACAATTTCTAAAGTCGCGACTCGATCATAGGCCTCTTTTTCCAACAAGTATGAGGATAGCCTCTCATACAAGGAATGGACGGCCTCCACCTCTTCCTCCATGAGTTCGTGATCCATTAATCAGCACTTGGAGATGGCACCGCATATCCAGGCCTTTCGAGGTCGTTTTTTGCGACCGCGAGCCCCCATTGTGCCAATTCAGAGGTCGTCACCCCTGTGGGGCGGCCCTTATCATCAATACCAACGACTTGTAAAGGAGAGATTGGTTCTAGGTAATACCTTGCGTCCAAGTAGTTGGCGGACACCGAAAAAGGGCGCGGGTCTGCTTTAACAATTTCTGCCTTGTCCGCGACTCTGTCCCATATGATCAGCTCCTGATGAAGGGTGGATGGGACACAATAACTCCTGTGGATCCAGTCGCGGCCCATAATTGCGCTATATGCCGCATAGCAATCTGTAACAAAGAAAGCGTAAACCCCTTCTGCTGGACCCACCTTGACTCGTAGGAAAATCAAACCCAATGTTTTGGTCACAGTCCCCGCGAAGTTCTTTAGCGTAAGGGAAGTGGATTGGATCTTCTCTTTCTTGATCCCTAGTAGATGCATGGTTCTGGTAGTAATGACATTCACAGCCGCGCCGGTATCAACCATTATCTTATTGACCTTAGTCCCATTCATTTCTGCTGTGATATACAAAGGTCGCATGTGTTGCACCATGGCGGGTGTGGGTCTTGTGAAGCTCATGAACAAACCCTTGTTGTTAGCATCTTCAGTCTCAAGGAACACTGTTTTTTTCACCTGCGTTGTTGCGGCTGAAGTGATCTGCAACTGCTGTTCTCCAATCGCGTCAGTTTCTAAACATTCCTGCGCAGCGACTGGTAAAGCATATTTAGCAGGGAGCACATAAACCATATTGCAAGAGGTATCCACCATTTCTGTCTCGTCCATGTCATCATCAAGATTGAGCTTGGGTTCATCTGCTGAGATTTCGGTGTTGAACTGTTTAGCCATGAAAGCAACCAATGATTCCTCTGCGGGGATTACCGCCTTGGCTTGTTCGTGCTCCTGTACCATGGGAACCTGGTTCAACGACTCTGAAATTTGTTTCGCCGTTGGCACTTCCTCTGGGAGAGCGACCACCAAACTTTGAACTTTCTTAGGCCTCTACTGCACAGTTGCGGACCGATTGTCTTTGCCCCCCAGCCTGTCAAAGATTGAAGGCTCGCTATTTTTTCCTTCGTGAGATATTCTCCGCCAAACATTGACTTTACGAGCTGGCGGCGGTTCCCGCCTTGCGGGAACCAGGGACTTCTCCTGAGCGCTGCTCTTGGGGGCCCGTGGCTTTCGCACTTCACGCGATACTTCGGGCTGCTGTTTCTGAACTCGCGGGGAAACGAATCTCTTGGAGGCCAGTGCCTCCACTTGTCTCTGATACTCTTCTGGAGATTTTAGTAATTGCGATGGTTTGATCAGTCCTTGATCTAGTGCTTCCAAGGTTCGTTTTGCTTCTCCAAACCTTCGCTGGAGTTTTCTCTTCCTTGAAGAGCTCATCTCCACCGCCTTGCCCTTCTTCTGTGTATACCATCTCCCTTCTTTGATGGAGGACGTCGACACTGGCGGAATGTAAGGTCTGGTTAAAACCCCTTGCCGCTTATCTACTTGCTCTTCTTCCCTCGCGGTCTTCAACTTTTTGAATAAGTTTGAGTCCCTTGGAGAAAGAGTTTCTGAACCACTGTATACTCTTGGGCTGCATGGTTGGAAGTTTCTAGAGGATGATACTAACCGTATTGGCGGCAGAGATCCAAAGCGGACAGTCTGGGATGTTTCCTCATCTAGGGCTTGAGTGTCACATTCTTCCTTGCACCGAGAGCATAGGACGATGGGTAAACGAGTCTTGGATTCCCGCTTCATGACTTTGTCTCCAACCCTTTTCAAATCCTTAGCCGCATTGTCTGGACTTTGATTCTGCTAATCTTTTTCACCCCATGCCACGTCCACCATGTTGATGCCGGTATCTGGGAAGGGATCTAGGTCCACCAACGCTGCTGCTGTTTTCGGTGCCTCTACTTGCAAACTACCGTTATTTAACCAGATTTGGATCTGATCCTTCAGCTTAACACAATCGGCTGTATTATGATTCCACATATTATGGAGTTTGCAGTATTTCTTCCCCCTTAGCTGCTCTGGTTTGGGAAATGGGCCGAAGTCAGTTTTCACCATCCTTGCGGCGATCATTTCATCCAAGATTTCATGCGCTTTGTTCGCGTCGTAAGTATAACTTGCAAACTCTGGTTTGGTGAAAACCACCGACTTGAGCTTCACCGGCTCTTTGCACAGTTTCAGTTGCTTTAACGTTGAAGCCTTTTTCCCGGTGAGTTCCAGCGCAGCTATCTCGTCTTCTTCAGACTCGTCAGCCTCTGCCAGGCCGGATTCCTCGCTCCTATAGTAAGGATCATAGGAACTTGATTGATGGCTGAGCGCAGCCACAGTTCTATGCTTCCCAGGCATGTATGTTCCTTTGGATGAGTTTCTCATGGCGTCCATTTCCCTGAGGAGATGCTCAAAGCTCCCTACTTCTGTGATCAGTTCCCCCATAGAGTTAAACATGCTTCCATGCTGTTTTTTGCGTTGGCGGGGCTCTAAGCCTTTGATTGCCAACTTTACCAGTTCTTTCTCCGGTAGAATCACGTTCAACTTTCCTTTCTGGATCTGAAAGCGCTGAAGGTACATGACAGCGGATTCAGTTGGCTGCTGAGCTATCTGAGTGAGTGAAGCCAGATCTACTTCCGGCTCGATAGTCCCGAAGGTTTCCTTGAACAGCTTCTCCATCGCGGGCCAACTTGCAACTGATCCCGGTTGCAGCTTAGTGAACCAGGTGAAGGCAGACCCCGATAAAGAAGTA
Organism: Rosa rugosa; assembly: GCF_958449725.1. Classification (NCBI taxonomy): domain Eukaryota; kingdom Viridiplantae; phylum Streptophyta; class Magnoliopsida; order Rosales; family Rosaceae; genus Rosa; species Rosa rugosa. Next base: position 33,119,926 of record NC_084820.1, read on the forward strand.
GCGAAGATGTTACACTTCAGATTGTCATCGTTCTGGTATTGGCCACACTGTACTCGAAACCCAACCAAATGGGCCGCGGCATTTTCGACTTCCTCTCCCGAGAAAGTAGAGAACGTAATGTTCTTATATCCCCTAGGATAAGGTGTCTGTGTAATATGCGGTGGGAAGGGCCCCTGGTAGGCCTCCTCCAGGTTAGGCCTCTGGTTCGCGGCCCTGATCATTGCTTCTACCTCCTCTCTCCTTATATATCTTGGATCAGGAGGAGGTGGGTGAACCACTGTATCATCAACTGGCCAGATCAGCGGTGGCGCCTGTGAAGCCTGATTAACCAAAGATATGCCGCCTCCATGGGTCATTTTGTGTTGGGTTGACGTCTGCGACATAAAACCCACTGCTGGCTGACCCTTTGTGGCTGTGGTGACCTTCGCTGGACTTTCAACCCGGTCGATACCATAATGGCTTGCTGGACGTGGATCGTGGTGCACGTATTCAACTCCGTCGCTGTCATATTGGGGAAACAGGCTATGACCAACAGAGGCCCCTTCATTGATTTTCAAAGTCCTGGTTCCTTGCGTGACTGATGACGCGGCGTTGTTCTTCCCGCCCGTTGCCACAGTAGTTTCTTTACCTCTGACTGATACAGCAGTAACGGATGTGGCTGTACTGCCGCCGCTTGCTTTTTCTCGAGCATTTGGTGGTATGTACTTGCCTGACCCTGTAGGCTGGCCGAGGGACCCTATAATAGCATTGGGGTCCCCTAACACCTTATTCAGGACATCTCTTGCCTGATCCATCTCAGTTTTTTGCATGGCAACTTGGATCGCGGTATTGGATCCCTCACTGCGAATAGCCGCGACTTCTGTGAGAACGACCTTAGTCTGCGCAGCTTGGGCATTTATCAAGGTCACGAGCTGTTCATGTTGCTCCTGGGCTTGTCGTGACGTGTGGTCTATATGCCCTTGCAACAGCTCCGCATTGCGCTCCATCTCCAGCTGGACTTTCGTTATTAGATTGTTGGACATCCGTCGCTGCTCCTCGAATCTTTTAGCCGTCTTTGCCCAGAATGTACTATTGTTTTTTCGCATGATGTTAAGTTGCGCTTCCAGGCTGGTGTTTTCTGGGATAGGGATGGGTACAAAAACATCCGCTCTCACCTCGTCCTCAGCCACCCTGGTGGTATCAGACGCTTTTCCGGCCTCATTAGGCTGGGCGGTGAGAACTGCCTCGCCCTCAGTAGTGGGCTGTTGACCTTCTCCTCGTTCGGTCGTCATCTCTGTTGATGGCGTGTGGAGAGAAAATCTTTGAATTACTAATTCTTCTAAAAGACCACGACAGTCTGCACGCGAGTGCGGTCTGTAACTGGAGGTCTTATGTTTCGGGCAGTTAACGTAAACCTTTTGATAAGGGTTTGCGCTTGACTTCCCAATGGCTTCTGGAAGTCTGAATTGAAAGTAGCTGAATTCAATAAGACACTGTGAATCAAGGTTTAGACGTGCGGCCCAAGTATAGTCGCCTAGACACAAACTTTCTTTCAAATCCTTTGGGCAACCTTACTGAAATGGCCAGGTGGGGGAGGGCGAACAAAAGAGGCAGAATCCATTTTGGCATGAACTACTCCCACATAGTGGTTGAGGCCCATTTGTACGCACTTCTGGATTCAATAACCTGTTATGAACGTTGTCCCCTTTCTAGACACCAATTCACATAGGCTATTCTTACTAAGATGAGAAAGATCATAAGTGTGAAGACAGTTCAACAAGTGTTAATAAAAACCGCCCTTAACCTTAAGGGACCTGAACTAGGAACCAATAAGGAGTTTAGGTCAATATTAACAAAAGAGACTTCACCTATTCCGTTATGATTCACAACCCCTTACTAACCTCAACTTCTTAATAGTGGTGTGATTTACAGCTCACAGTATGTCCCACTGGGCGTGCCAAAATGTTTGGCTCCAATTTTGCTGCAGCTGGTCAACAGTCTCTTTTCTGCGCGGGCGTGCCAGCACCGTTCGGGTGCGGTCGTCGGGGGTGTCCCTTGACCTGACTTCTTTCAAGCAATTGTGGACGAGGAGAGCACCAACCTCGTCGTGTGATTCTTTCTGCCTCGTGGTGAGGACTTTTGCTGAGCTTCTTGAAAATCACAATCGATACTCGATGTTGTAGATCGAGCAGAGCGAGAACCACCGGGAAGTGAGGAGAACTTGCTAAAGCGTGACTTTAGCTTGGCTGGGTTGCTAGGGCGTTACCCTTGCTTGGCTGGTTCTGTAACCGTTGTGGTCGCGGCACTACCGTCGGCTCCCGAGGAGACTAGGACCGAAGCACGTTGACAGAGGGTTTGGTGGCACTGAAAGTCGGCTTCTGAGAAGACTAGGACTAGGAGTGTGATCACCGCTAAGAGAAAGAGAAGGAGAGGAGTTGCTCTTAGAGAGGTTTGCTCTAGAGAGAACTTAGATCATCTTAGAGATGTTGTTGTTGTGTTGTGAATGTGTGATTTAGAATGAGAAGAGAAGGTGTTTATATAGGGAAGAAAAAGAAGAGTGAAATGATGAGTGGAAGAAAAATAATGAAAGTGGAATATGAAAGTGATTTGTAAAATATGGAAAAGATAGAGAAATGATGAAATGAAAGCAAGGCATGAAGGTGCAACAACATGGAAGTGATGATGATCTATTAAAGAGATTGTCTTGAAAAATATATCCAAGGAAAAGAAGAAAAGCATCTAGCTTTCTTCATGTGGGTAGGAAACATGAACATGTGAATATTGAGCTGGTTTTAGGTCAGTTTCTGCCCCTTTATTCCTTCAATTATTTCTCCAACAAGCATTCCAAATTTCACTATGACCTCTTCATAAAAAATGTTCCATTATGAGTGTAGATCACCCTGGCAAAATGTCAGAATTTTTGGTATAGTGGTTGGGCCGAAAACGCTGCTGGACCTCTTACAGGTCCAGTTTTCCAGTTTTGCTTCTGCAAAAGATTGGACTGATTGTTTGAAGGCCTTCCACTCAAAAACATCTCTTGCACTCTTCATAAGAAATGATCCTTGGGCTGTCTAGAATGGATCTGGAAAGGTTCAGCACATTTCGATTTCATTTGGTAAGTCTGCCACCCCTCCTTCCTTGTCTAGCTCGGTTTTTTCCTAGCCGAAGTAGGAAAATATGCTAAAGTTGACTTGTCATACTTCCATAGTAGGCTTTATTTAGCCTCTAAATATATATTTCGAGCTTGTCGACAATATATAGCTTGAGCCACTGACATTGGCTCAATCTCTCCAAGACACGCCTTGTCAGGCCAAAATGTTCATTTTGGGTCCAAACACCAAGAATACTTTATTTCTTCATTTCAGCTCATTTCTGCAACCCTCGTGCCTTTCCTCTATCATTTCCAACGTTCCCTTGCTCCTCATGTGCCTTTAAGCTCATTTCTTCTCCATTTGCTCCACGGTACCTAAAAATAGAAACTTTATTAAAATTGATTTGTTTAAGGAAATAGCTAAGTAAAATATGAGAAAATAACTATTAAAATATCGCATTAAAAGGCTCCTATCATCAGCACTAATTTCTGGTACGATGAGAGTAGATACTTCTTAGAAAAGCTTATAGAAGAGATCTTAACAAGCAATAGACTCGCAAACCGCAATGAAATAAAATACTAAGCAATAACGCCAAAACCCTAAATAAGGACCAATCACCTAACAGAGATGTTGATCAAGAGTTGACGTTGCCATGGACTTTTTTTTGAAAATGCTTGTCTAGTAAATCCAACCCTAGATTGTCTCACAAAAATGACTGATCAAGAGTTTACGTTGCCATGGACTTCTTCTCAAAAATGCTGGTCTAGTAAATCCAACCCTAGATTGTCTCACAAAAATGACTAAGTGATATACGAGGGTCTCAAGGCACCCTCCTAAATGGCCCAGTTAACAGACTGATCAAGCCAAATAAGCCCAATTTGGGAACCACACCTGAAACTGGGTCCAAAAGCCCTGTCCCAAGAACAATAAGAGGAGACGCAAACCGTCAAACCCAACACCATGTCTAGGGATCGTTCACCTTAACAAATTATCACTAGCGACGGAAGGTTGAGGCAACCCCGACCACTGGCAACTAGAAACTTCGCCTGAAGAACAAATTGATTTCAGTTACACGAACTCGAAAATTGCCCTCCCCAGAGTCTTGTCACTAATATCCACAGTACGGGAACTAGAACGCTACACCCCACCAAGGCCTAAAAAACTGGAGCAGGATTGATTTGATCTGACACCAGCAACAGACCACCTAACCGCGATATCAAAGCAATATCCCACTAAACTCGAACGAGATGTGGTCACATACCACTTGACCTTTAATAAAGATTCGTCGCCTAGACTGGGCAGAGAGCCCCTGTGCTCGATAAGACGGAGAGAAGGCCACCACCACTGCTAAGTAATCCACCAGTTTGATCCTTCAATAGTAAAAATAGTCTATATTTTATTTGGACCAGAAACATAAGCTTAAAGAGAAATTTTAAATACACACCTCAAACTACTTAGGCTATGTTTGGTAGGGCTGTTCTTTGAGAAAAAGCTGGCTTCTGCTTATTTCTGAGAATAAGTGGCTGAAAAGCAAAGCTGCTGAGTGTTTGGTAAACTGACTTTTTATAGGAGCTGTCAGTGGCAGAAGCAGTAGAAAAGTGTTTGGTAAATCAAACTGGCTTGTGCTTTTTATTTGTGGAATGACCAAATTAGACATGAGAGATTATTTTGCCTTATTCTTAACTTCGAAAAGAAAAAAACCTAAACCCCTAGAATTTTTTTTTTCTTTCTCTGCCGCCACCCTAAACAAAAAAAACAAAAAAAAAGTATAGAGCCTCAGCCGCGCGCACGACTGGCCTCGCTCCCCTCCTTGCAGCAGCCCACCTCCACCTGCCCAGCCCCGGCGCTCCTGCCCTGCGCAGATCCCACCACAGCCGCCAGACAGCCAGATCGATCTTCCGGATCGACCATTCAGCCTCCGCGCTGCACACCTCAGACCGAGCACCACCGGAGCCGCCCTTGAGACCCACCGATCTCGACCTCAACCCAGATCGCCTGTGCAGCCCCGCCCTCGTGCCTGCCGAGCTCGCCTGCGCAGCCCCGCCCTCGCACCTACCTAACCCACCTGCACACTGCGTGCAAACTAGAAGAAGACGCAGAAAAGTTTAGTATTCAAAGGAAAAGGAGAGAGGAAAAAATAAAAAGAAAATGGCATCGGTGATGAGGGAGAGAGATGGGGAGCAGGGGAGGTGATGATGCGGCTGTGATGAGGGAAAGAGATGGGGAACGATGGTTGAGCTGAAATTGTTTCAGCTAGGAAGGGCAATTTTCGGTATTTTGGAGATTTCATTTATCTACAGTAACTACCGCTACAGTACTTCGGTGGCTTCTGGCTTCTGGAAGCTGCATTCTGCAGCTTCTGCTTATCTAAGGAAGCCACAGCAGCTTCTGAAAAAAGCTGCCAGGAAGCTCAGTTACCAAACGCCAATTTGAACTGGGCTTATAAGCACAGGAGCTGAAAAGCTCCCCCAAACACAGCCTTAATACACATCCCCATTATTTTATATTTCAAATCAGATTTTATAGGTATGTTAAATGACCAAAATAGGCATCTATGTTTTAAAAGAAAAATAATAATAATAATCATATGTTCCTTATATTATTCTATAATTATAAACACAATGAATTTCTATACATGGCATCCTCATTTAAAACAAGAATAAAGTTAGAAACCATCTAATTTAAATTTTCCTTAAATGAATTGTAATTAAATGGGGTGAGATACCATGTAATTTAGAATTTCGAAATCAATAACATTAAATGTTTTTGAAACATATCGCTTTACTCTCACTTTTTAGTTCTTTTTTTTTTTTATCTAAAAGTGATTATTAGACAATTTATTATCTAATATAAAACATCACAGGTATAAAGCTTTGTAATTGTTAATGTGTTTGACCATCCAATGACAACTTCGTAGTTCCGCCATTGTGGAGAAACTACTTATACAGTTTTGGTTAAATGTTCGACTCAAAATTTTATACTTGGTCAAAAGGATGTTTAGTGGATGAGAACTCAAATAATATAAAACCTATTTCTAAGCATCTATTTGAACTTTGAAGGGAACAATAATGAATCCTTATGGATTTCCCAATAACTAACACAAGTAATTAATATGATCAATTATATATACTAATCAAATGTTAAATAATAGTGTATTTCATGGTTTTTAAGTTTAAGGATATTTTAGGTAATTTGGGTTGTGTATTTAGTAAAATGTTAAAATGAGAAATTAAATGATAGGTATATTGAGTAAAGAGTGTGTATTAAGTAATTAAGGGTGTGTATTTAAAATTTCTCAAGCTTAAATCATCTGTTATTAGCAATAAAAAAACATTTCATTGGACTAAAATTGCCTATATTTAATTTGGACTGAACACGTAAAACCGATAATTTATTCTCTTTCTTAAAGCCCACACCCTAAGTGTGGAGAAAAAGAAAATAAAAATTGAAAAATAGTGGCTAGTTTTTCAGGAGAGCGTGTTAACTTTCTTTTAATTTTTTTTTTTTTTTGTAATGTGAAATATACTTTTGTCATTCTTGAGTAATTCAATTTTGAAGATTTTTTTTAATATTTAAGAACCATCACCGTAAAAAATTAGGTTATGGTAAGCAAGCCAACTTTTTTCAAATAAGTGTCCTGACAACAAAATATTACCTAGTTACCTACCAACTACCCAAATGATGAGGTACTTCTTTCCAACTAAATGTTGATAGAGAACCCGAGTTCGAATCCCCGTTTTCTAACAAAGAGTGTTTACCCTTAACCAGAAGACCCAAGTGGTGCAGGACCTGGCCTCCCAGTAGTGGTATACGTTTGGTCTACCGTATCACCAGCTGCAATTGTGCTTGCTCTAAAACCTTCAAGTAGTTTTTGTGTCTCTACGTTGCCATGGGAATTTGAAGAACAAGCACAGTAGATAATGCGAATTTTCATAGTTTTGGGTATATTTTAATAGGTTTGGCAATCTGCAATTTTCAGTAACTGCAAAATAGGTGATGCCTTGGTTGTAAACAGTGGCTCTGTAATGAAGGACAAGCACATTAGTCCTAAGATGTTGAAAGTTAGTGCTCTACTTGTATTGGGTTTTACTGGTGAGCCATGTCGTGTGTGTGCCTTGTTATTCGATGAATGCCCCGACTATGTAGGTTTTAATTTCAAAATGTACTCAAAATTCATAAAAAAATAATGCTTCCAACAGATGCACAGTTCTCAGTTGTCTTTCTCATACGTAATGTCCAACACATGTATTCACATCGCATTTGGGATCATTCTAGTATGTAACAAAGAAGCAAATACAAAATGAAGTAAACAACAGTAGGCATTAGGAAAAATACCAATGAAACAAATTTTGTAACCACATGCAATTTGCAATCTTCAATACTTATAAGATGACTTATATAATACGGTTAATACCCTATACTTCTGCCATTCGAACGATATAAACAATAGCTTAGCAATTCAACTGAGGTTTCTCCAACCAAATAGCCTCCTCAAGTTTGTTATACCTGCACTTGTTAAAGATAGAATGATCAGCTGCTACCAAGTACCAACCATCACAGGTATATATGAGCAAACATTACAAGTATATATGAGCAAATATTATTGTCGTTAGTACAGACCATAATCATATTGTCTGCGCATTTCACCTGTCCAGCACAGAACTTATATAAAGGTGCTTCGACACTTGGAAGTTTTCGTTCACAACTGTTGTATGCGACCTCCCTCTCACAATGTTGGTGACATGACTAGAATGTGAGAGGTTGTACACAAGATGCTTTCATACTTTAGACACTCTCATAGATGAAATGAAGTCTACTGTTAACCCTAAAATATCTTATATTTGTAGCTGTCCAATGTCTGTAGCTTGCGCGTATTTGTGTGCATTTTGAGCTCCACTTTGCAAATATAACTATATATAGTGTAATTTGAAAGAAAAAAAGTGGGAGGATCTGTACTGTTACCTTAGCAAATGACTTCTGGCTTGAATGGGTTTGGGATTCCATTATTTGGAATAACTGTTTCAAAAGCCTCAACAAGCAGTGCTACTTTTCTATTCCGAGCTGGAGTTAATTTAGCAACAGCCTTTTGAAGTGCATAATCAAGCATCCACTCCTCAGCATTCTTCCTCTCATCCATGTTTTGATGCTTTAGATTAACTTTTTCTGCTTCAGGGTCAGGCTCCAAGAGCAGATATTTTGGCCCTCGTGGGTCAGACTTCTTTCCTTTCTCTAATGCCTTGATAAACCTATTAAGCAGAACCATTTTCTTCAGATTTCTCCAGTTCTTTGACATTTTCTGTTTAGGTTTTTCTTCTACCATCAGCACTTCCTTCTCTTCATCCTCAATCACAGCATTATCAGATTTGAGCAATATTTGTTCTGGATCTTCCCCTGCTTTCTTTTTGGACTCTCTGAAGCTATCTTTGGCAAAGTTGGAAAAAGTTGCGAAAGATTTTCCTTCTATGGCAACTTTATTTTCTGGTGGTTCCTGGTCTGAAATTAAGTCTCTAGTGTTTGATTGATCGTCTTCTGATTCATCCTGGTTTTCTGGAAGAAGTATTTCATCAATTGCTTTCTCCACCATTTTGACAGTTTCAATACGGCGGAGTTCATTCTTTTTGTTGTCTGCATGCTGATTTGTCAAGCTCAGCTCTCGATCCACCTCTGCTCGAGGCAATGTGTTGGTGTCAATTCCTTGTTCCTCATCTGCACCATCATGTGCTTCATCTCCATCTTTTTCAGCAATGCTTGATACCATGTGCTTATATACAAAGTACCATAGCCTTGTGTAGTTCTGTTTTTCCAACTGAGTGACATGCGTTACATCAGCATTGCTCTCCGAATGAGACTCTTCAGGTGGAGAGGATCCTTGAAAGAATCCAGATTTTGCACTGGTTCCTCCTCCATTTGATCCTTCTGTTGCTACCATTGGCACCTCAGCATACCTTATGGGAGCTAAAGAGACCCCCGTTTCCTCACACAAATCTGATTCTGCACCATTGCTGTTGGTGTTTAACTTACCTGTCTCTCCATTGCTGCTTTCCACATCGGAATTCATATTTCCACGATCCAAACTACTGACAGAAATATGTGAAATATGTTCTGTTGGGGTCTCTTGCACTTTTTCGTTTTCGAGAACTTCATAACTGGTGCTACCATCTTCCTCTTGCTTCAAAGAGGTTTCTTTACAGCACTGGGGATCTTTACTTTCTGATGAAGAAACATTGGGAAACCCTGTATGGTCAATGGAAAAGACTGTCTCCTCCCCATCACCATTCTTGATATAAACATGTGTCCCCTGCTGGTCCTCATCCGTGGCTCCAGAAGCAGGTATATCGACTTCTGTTTTAGTGGAACAGTCTTCTGCACTTGATTCGTTGAGCATAAGAGATTTAACTGGACTTCGCTGTTGATCCATTTTAACATCAATGAACTTATCTGTACACTTACTTAAATTTTCTTCAGGACATGACATACTCCCAAACAAGATTTTGGCAGAAGTTCCAGAATCACTCTCTTTACCAGTTTCATCAGCATTTTGAATTGGCAAGCCATTGCAGGCTTGAAGATCTGCTGCAGTCGAATCTATTGATTTGGACCTCTGGTCAGTTCTAATATCAGGGAAAGGGAGAACTGTTTCAAAAGCTTCTACAAGTAATGCCACTCTTCTTTGTTGAGCTGGAGGTAGCTTAGATATCACCTTTTGAAGTGCGTAATCAAGCATCCATTCATCAGCACTCTTTTTGTCATCAATTTCCTGCCGCCGTAGATTAATTTTTTCTGCCTCTGGGTCAGGATCCAAGGGTAGGTAATGTGGCTTCCGGTAACTGAGGTTCCTCACCTTTTCAATTGCCTTGACAAATCTCTTGAGAAGAATAAACTTTTTCAGACTGCTCCAGCGCTTGGGCGTGTTCTGTTCCAACTTGTCTTCCACTACTTTCTCTTTGGGAGCATAGCTGTTTTCAGCTTCCGACTGTGTTTCTTCTGGATTCTGTACCATTCTGTCCTCTGAAGAATCACCAGAAGTTAAGGTTCTATGCTCCCCTCCTTCATCCTTCCTCAGCTGCAATCCTTCCTGGTCTGAGTTTATGTCACTAGTAACTGATTGATCATCATATGAGCTGTCCTGAACTTCTGGGAGAAGAATTTTATCAAATGCATCCTGGACTAGGTCAATGGCATTTTGCTGACAGAGCTCAAGTTCTTGGTCTCCTGCACTGTGATTTGTCGAAGCTGTATGCTCATCTGTTTCAGGAAATGATGAATTGTCGGTTTCAAGCACGCCAGTGGTACCTTCTACTGGATCTTCTCTCTCTTCTCCGTGAAGAGGGAGAGGGTTTCCAACATCTGCTGTGTTACCCTTCACTGCATGTTTGTACATCAACTTCCACATAGTGATATACTTGTGATTTTTCGCCTGCATACCACACTCCGCACTTTCATTTTTGTCCAACTCCACACTACCACTTTTGTCTGTAACCAAACTTCCATATTTTTGCTCAATGGCTGTTGTTTGTTCCTCTGGTGGCTCACAACCAGAAGCACAATTGTTTTCATGGCTTTCATTGTCACTTGTTGATTCCACAACTTCATCAGGGAGTTTGACAGTAGTACAAACAACAGATTCCACATCTTCTGGAATTGATTTAGGACTGCTGCTGTTCAATTTATCAGTGCAAGTGAAATCAACACCTTCATTGTGACAAGATGCTAGACATTTCTCTTCTTTTATGTCTGTATTGGTGACTTCGGAAGCTGTTCCGATGCAACAACCTTCTGGACATAAATCACCAAGTGATGAGGGTGACACCAAAGCATGTTGTTCTACTGTGACAAGATCACTTGTTTCTTGCACACTCTCCTCCGAAGCTTCACCAAACAGCTTCTTGGAAACGTTGGAAAGATCATAGTTGTCTTTATCTTTGCTGCAAGTTTCATCAAGGACTTGTAAAAGCTCTTCTGGGCCCAATTTTTCCACCAAAACAGAAGTCGTTCCATGAACTTTGTCGTCTCCAATGCTGACCATTTGATTCATCTCATCTTCCTTAATTTTGCCAGACTTTTTCGCTCTACGTGGGGATCGAGTTGTCTGTTTCATTCCTTTCTGAGTCTTCAACAAGCGCCTCCTTATCGAAATGAGGCTCTTGAGTGGAGGTACAGTGGCGTGGCGATGACCATGAAGAGAACAATAAGTGAACGGACAAGGCATGGTGGCTGAAGCTCCTTCAGATTCACTTCCTTCAGCATGAAGATCCTTCACCTCAGGAGGGGACTTGGAATGCTTGAGAGCCGAAGAGCATGTAGCTCTTTGCACCCCCAAGTCTGGAGATTCAGACATTCCAGACCTGTTCCGAAGCACACGGGTCTTGGATTTTGTTATGGACAGTCTTGCTGACTTGTGGGCAGAGTTTGGCGTTGAATTACTAGTGCTGCAATAACTTGATTCCGAAGAACAGCGGGGACTACCCTGAAACTGCGTCCTTTTCTCAATGGAGCAGCAGGTCTCCTTCAAAAAGTTTGGTGATGATGATGATGATCTGTACTTGTTCAGGTGATACAGTTGGGTTCCTCCGGAGCTCTTCCTCACCAAAGGGTCCTTGAATTTTACGCTTGACATTCTTGTTAAATTGTTTACAGGCTTAAAACTAGACCTCCTTACCAATACTACAGCTGAAATCTGCAGAAAACCCACCACCCCAAAAACAAAAACAAAAATGGGCAATTGATATTCAATCTCTTTGTATTTTAAGCAAAGCATGCAAACTAAAGCTAGATTGGAAAAATGAATAACAGACTTGCCTGTGGATCATCTGCAGTTGCATCATTCGATCTGCGCTTAGATCTTTTTCTCGATGGCGATTTTCCGAGCTTGATTGATCTCAACTTGTTCAGCTTCTTCTGCAGCTCTGGTTCTCCTCGGCTTCTGCCATTCTGGTTTTGGAGAACACATGATTCAGTAGTCGTCATCGGAAACTGCTCCGGCATTTTGCTATTATCCGAGTCACCTGCCTCCCCAACTTCAAGCTCCTCCTTTGAAGTCATAGTCTTGATTTCTAAGGATTTTGGAAGCAAACAGAGTTTTGGGTTTTCTGAGATTTAGTGTTTTGGCTACAGCAGTTGGCCTTTTGCTTCAAACGTGATATTAAAATCTTGAGGTCTAAAGTGGCTTCTCGTCTTTGAATATGAGCTGAGATCAGAAACCTCTGACTTGCACACAGACACAAACAGAGAAGATTGACCTGGCCATCATGACTTGACTATATATATATTTATTCTCTTGCTTGTGATAAGGAGAATTGACACATCAAATTCAAAGTCCTTGGTGGGAAGGAAGGACCAGCACTTTAATAATTCAGCACTTTATAGTCTGTAAATCCCATTTCAATAAGGGAAATTCGTCCAAACAGTGTCTGAACTTTTCCAGACTATTAATTTTCATACCTATACTTTGAAAAATGTCATAATGGTACCTGAAGTTTTGGCCCCGACCTAATTTCCGTACCTAGCAACAGTAAAGTCGTCAAGGGCGTTAAATTTTGAGGGGTAAATCTGGAACTTTAGGTATTCTCAAGGGAAAATCTTCTAAACAGTATCTGAACTTTTCCAGACTATTAATTTTCATACCTATACTTTGAAAAATATCAAAATGGTACCTGACGATTTAAGCCCGACCCAATATTCATACCTAGGAACAGTAAAATGGTTGACTCCGTTGAACAGTACCAGAAAAGTATGCCAATAACTACCATGCCCAATACGAGATTCAAATACCAATATCAACATGGTATACCTAGATCTAAATATTCATATACCCGTATCCAGAAGAACTCAGGAAGATCGGCGTACGATGCCAGACCACCGCCAACAGCCGTACTCAGACCCATACTTGATCGGAACCCGACCTTCATCTACATCGACGACCTGAATTCGGAATCGTCCTCCGACACCCCAGAACCTGACTTAGGGTCTCGCGTCAAGGCTGTCTAGCAGATTGCCCAAACTACGACATCTCGTTTTGACAGAGATCGGAATCGCTTCGCCATTCCATTTCCAACAGAGATCGGACCCAGACTTGACCCAAAGTGGAATTACCAAAATTTCAGATTCCTTTGCTATCAGACTCGTCGGATTCCAACCTAAAGCATTGAAATTTCCTTGTGCATCCACCCGAATAATCTCCATGATTCCAATTATCTGGTGAACTAGGCTTAAAACCGAGCAAACCCTTGCAAACCAAACCATTTTTGCTGTTATAGCTACCAAAATTTCCACATGCATCTACCTAATCACGACTTTTCTTTCCTTCTTCTCTGTTGTCTTCTCCCAAACCCATCAAAAAAAGAAAAATTGAAATTGATTTCAGCTGCAAATAATTGAATTTGATTTTTTGGATTGTGGGTTTTGGGATTTTTGATTGAAATCGAAGCAGAGAAGATGCTGGAGAAGATCGCGTTGCCGGCGAAGCCATCACTGAGAGGGAATAATTGGGTGGTTGACGCCTCACATTGTGGATTCGATCTGTAATAGCGAATTCCAACATATCTTCTAGTACCAGAGCTTCTGTTAGGAGTAAAGAACCCGAGTTCAATTTTTTCTCCTGATAGAAAACTGAGGTAGGTAGCTGAGTTCTGCGGCTCTCAACTGAGGTAAGACGAAGACCTTTGACTTCGAGGTCTAGGGGGCAATGTTTGAACCCAACGGTAGTTATTGGCATACTTTTCTGGTACTGTTCAACGGAGTCAACGGTTTTACTGTTCCTAGGTATGAATATTGGGTCGGGCTTAAATCGTCAGGTACCATTTTGATATTTTTCAAAGTATAGGTATGAAAATTAATAGTCTGGAAAAGTTCAGACACTGTTTGGAAGATTTTCTCTTGAGAATACCTGAAGTTCCAGATTTACCCCTCAAAATTTAACGCCGTTGACGACTTTACTGTTGCTAGGTACGGAAATTGGGTCGGGGCCAAAACTTCAGGTACCATTATGACATTTTTCAAAGTATAGGTATGAAAATTAATAGTCTGGAAAAGTTCAGACACTGTTTGGACGAATTTCCCTTTCAATAAATGAAAAGATTGCCCAGATCTTGAACTTAAATGGTACGTGTGATCCCGTTGTTACATCACTTACATGACAGAACCCATCAGAAATATCTGCAACTAATATATTTTGGGTCACCGCATCATTTTCTTATTTCACCTTACAAACATTTGAATTATTGAAAGAATATATTACTCAAGTGCAAAATGACTAATAAATACACTAATCTTCTAAAATCTAAATCTATAACGACAACTAAATACATAACCAATTAATTAAATACAAAGACTACTTAATTTCTCATTGGATAACATTGATATTCATCTTCTCCAATCTCCACCCAAATTTGAATTTTTTACTATTTTTTTCGTTATCCAATTCACAAACTATTAGTGTTAACTTCATCATAATCTTTGCAATACCTTTTATGAACACCGATGTAAATTAACACAAAAAATAAAATAAAATAAAATAAAAAAATAATCAATCTCTTCTTCATTGCTCATAGTTGTTAATTTACTAATCTTTTGACATAGATTGAAATAGATGAACATTGAAACTAAATGGAAAATTTTTAAAAATGGAAGTAAATCAAATTATGATTTTATTAGAAAACTTTAATATATTTTAGTTCTTTTGTTGGTATAAATTAAATGAGAGATTCTCGTTAAAAAAATTCCTTTTGCAATTGAATATGTCATATAATGATATTTTTGGAAGGAGAAATGGATTAAATAAGTATATTTAATAATTGAAATTAAAATGTGGGGTGTAATAAGCAAGTAGGGTGAACAAAGAAAATGATAGGGTGACAATAGCGCACCCTATATTTTTGATATAAATATCTGCCGCAGTTTTTATTAGTTACTAATAAAACGATTAGACAGGATCATTAATGAGTTTAAGATCGTAATTGACAATAAATTTAGTGAGAATTTTTCTATGCAGGGATAGTATAAATTACCCGACATTTATTAGTAATGTCAATAGTAATTGGTTTTTCATTGTCAAAAATCTGCATCCATGAAAACCATTACTTTGCTATACAATGTCACGGATTTCATGCCTCTCAATCATACTTCAGCCAGCAGTTTCCCTCAAGCTACGGTTCTTACTTCTTAGTGCTGCCGAAAAATTTGGGATGGCAATGCCACATAGCTTTGCTGTTTTTTTTTTTTTTGGGTACAATAGGGGGAAAAGCCAAACAAAACAACAAAAAGACAAACCAGCCAGATTTGACTCTTACAACTAGTCTAGGCTGAGCAATACCAAGAATGCGATCAACCAAAGCTTAAGTGACTAGAGTAGGAGTCCTGTCAAACAAGCATATCCCTACAGAGTGCTGCATGTACACTTCCATTACCATAAGTCTGCAACCATGTTGCATTCTCTGTGGATATGCTTAAGATGTAAGGAATCAAAGGACCTCATCGATCTGCTGCAATTGAGCAGAATGGTACCAAGGGGGTGCAACTCCATATTTTCACGACTCAACAGAATCACCAAAGTAGCTGAATCTGATTCAATCTCCAAATTCTGAATATTCGAAGTCATAACGAGCTGTAATCCATGAAATAAACCTCAGCCGTCAGCCTGCAACACTTCACCTCAGCTGATATTCGCTATGAATACAGTAATCCACCACATAGGTTCTGTTAGTCAACAGTATTTCATATAATCTCTCTACTACTCTTATTAAATTCCATTAGGTGATCGTGTAACTTGGTAAATGGCCTAGCGGAACGAGTCACATGATAATAAAAATTAAAAAATAAAAATAAAAACTAGCAACGGTTTCAAAGCATGCGTGTTTGGACACTTTCGCTAAAGCATGCAGTAAGAGTGTGTTTGGATAAGGAAAACAATGAGAATTAGACTGATACCTTTAAGCCGTGACATAATCAATCTTAGAAGGTAATCAATGCAGGAGAAAACATCTTAGGACTCCAGCGCAGAGATTGTCCCCACATGTGAGGGGAATAGCGCTCAAATGATAGATGTGTTCCATAGACAACCATGGAGCTGGCTTGCCATATTCAATCTGCATACATCAGAAACAATATTAGGATGACACATATGCAAACATCCAAACAGTTATGCATTTATAATAGGAACTTAACCAATTGAAGTGGTAGCTAAGTTCTTAAAAATCATATCACTAAGCTTGGTTTGAATTTGTAAACCTTAGAAGATGCCTCTCAATTTGCAAGCTTCTAGAAAATTAAACCAAGAATTAGGTTTTTTTTTTTCCTCTTTCTTTTATTGAAGGAAGATGAGGATGACATAACTGGTTAGCACAATCAGCTCCGCTAACACAGTTTTCTAAGCAGAACATGAATCATAGCACAGGTAAGATTGACCGGAATTTGCAGATCCGAAAGCTGGAAACTTCTCATAGCATTTCAACACAAATATGTGCATAACCCTTGCTGCACCCTAAGCCTAATTGAATCTTAGGGTCCAAATCAAAATCAAATAAACTTCTGTTAAGCCTAATTGCTAAGTTTAATTGATGCAGCAGAGAGCAACAGTTGGTGAGAGTATGAATAGGGAGGGTTGGGGAGTGTTGAGAGATTAAGAAAACAGAATGGTTTAGAAGAAACAGAGGGTTCTTAGCTGTAGAAGGGATAAATAGAATGCGGGAGGTTAGGAGAGAGAGACCAAGGCACCAAGCCTTCAATAAAACTCAATTTTATTTCATTCAAATCTGTTTTCGGTTTACAATAGGTAGCCATATTTATAGGATTAAAAAACATAACCCTTTAGAGCAACTCCAACAGCTTCCCCATATTTTGATTTTTCTCTACTTTAGGGAAAAATAAGCCTCTTTTGCTCCAACAGATTCCCTATAACTATCTCTATTTTAGGGAAAGTGAGGAAAGAGAAAACCAAATTCCCTATATTTACAGCAATCTCTAAAAATTTAAGGAAGAATATGGAGATTTTAGAGATTGCTGTAAAATAGGGAATCTGTTGGAGTTGGAGAAGAAAAAGATGCTAAAGCTTTGACTTTTGCTTCCCTATTATACAAAAATTATAGGGAAGCTGTTGGAGATGCTCTTAGACTCCTAGAACACCAGAAGACTCTATTAAAGACATTAATAATAAGACCCTTGAATACTTGAAGAATTAAATAGACATAAAGACTCACCCTAAGATTTAAATATACTCTTAAAAGCATTAGACTCATAATTACTCTTCATAAAACTGAAGAAGGACTCTAGCAAGACCTTTAACTACAACGGATACTTTACTTTGAACCAGAAAGAAATGGGTTTAGTCTTAGGCTTCCAAAGCGGATTTTTTTTTTTAACCGAGTCATTGCTGCTGCATTATTAGCAATAACAAAAGGCAGACTCATAGAATAAGCACACACTTGAGTTGATGAAAACAAAAGAAGTTGATATAGCTATAGACCAAACTTGTTTGAATTAAAGAACACAAAAGTTGAAGATCTAGGTTTGCCTTTAGAGTTTAGTTTTCATTATTGAATGAGAAAAATGCACGAACAGTGTCTGGAGACTCTGAGGACTGTCAAAATGATACCTGAACTTTAAAACGTATCAATGTGATACCTGGACTTATATTTTCTTGTCAACGTAGTACCTACATCAACTTTCCGTTACGGCTCCGTCAGTTCGAGTCACGTGTGACGCATGTGAGGCCGAAAATGAGGGCAAAAAAGACTTTTCCACTCCATCAAATCCTAAAGGGAAAAATGCACGAACAGTGTCTGGAGACTCTGAGGACTGTCAAAATGATACCTGAACTTTCAAACGTATCAATGTGATACCTAGACTTATATTTTCTTGTCAACGTAATACCTACATCAACTTTCTGTCACGGCTCCGTCAGTTCGAGTCACGTCTGACGCATGTGAGACCGAAAATGAGGGCAAAAAAAACTTTTCCACTCCATCAAATCTTAAATGAATAAATTTAAAATTGAAAATAAAAACATAATAATTTATTATAGGGAAAAACTCACAAACAGTACCTGAACTTCAAGGCACTAATAACTTTCGTACCTCAAGTTCAAAAAATATCAATTGGTACCTGAACTTCTGACCCCGACCCAATATCAGTATATGGGAACAGTAAAATCGTTAACGGAGTTAATTTTTGAAGGGTAAATCTGTCATTTCACTGTTCATCATCTCCAAAACTCTCCCCTCTCTCTGCAAACCCAGATTTTTCATTATCTTCTTCATACCTCACACACACAAACCCAAATCGACCAAATGAGAGGTGAGAGGTGAGAGGAGTTGGTGGTGGATGAGACGGTGGCTATTGACGAAGTGAAAGGTTAGTTGATAGTGGTGATGAGGTATGAAGAAGAAATCTGGTATTGCAGAGAGAGGGGAGAGTTTCGGAGATGATGAACAGTGAAATGACAGATTTACCCTTCAAAAATTAACCCCGTTAACGATTTTACTGTTCCCAGGTACTGATATTGGGTCGGGGTCAGAAGTTCAGGTACCAATCTGATATTTTTTGAACTTGGGGTACAAAAGTTATTAGTGGCCGATAGGTCAGATACTGTTTGTGAGATTTTCCCTTTATTATATTGAAAATAAAAGATGATTATTTTTTTTTGCTTTTTCTATTAACCAAGATCAATCCAATATATTCTCAAAAAAAAAAAAAAAAATCCCAATCCGATAAGTATGAACCTAATATTTCTTCATGTTCATCTTCTCAAACCCAGCAAAAAGGCAAAAGAAATCTCAATTGTTCATGTTCTTGAACCCATTCTTGTTCATCCAGGGCCGGTCCTGACATTGTAGAGGTCTGAGCTAGGCGAATAAATAAAATGTGGCCTCATGAATAGTGTTCGATCAACCAAATTTGTTTTATTCAATAATAAAATTTAATTTTCATATAGTATTTTGTTACATCTATATTTGTTTTCTTAAATTATAAGGGGTAAAATAAATTATACTCATATACATTAGCAACAAAGAAAAGGAATTAAAGGTGAGCAGTAAGGTAAACCAGAAAAAAGAATAAAAATAAAAAAAGCAAAGTGAATTGAACAAGCTCAAAAATCGAACCTCGGTGGGGTGGCTCATAAATGCAAGCCACTAGATTACCTACCAACTGAACTACAACGGCCCATCATGCAACTTGTGCGAAGAAAAATATATAACCTTTGTTGAAATCTATATTTAGATATAAAAAAAAAACTGACGGAGGCCCGCCGGAGGCCGGAGGCCGGTGGCCTGAGGCAGCCGCCTCAGTCGGCAGCCCTCAGGGCCGGCCTTGTGTTCATCTTCTTAAACTCGACAAACCCATTTTGAAAGAGAAATGAAAGATCTGGGAACTCCAAGAACAAAAAAGAATGAGAAATCATTTTTTTTAGCAAAGCTTCTCCCTTGTTCGATTCACTTCTAAAACACAAAACCAAGTCCAACTTGTTTCTGCAAAATCATTCAACCCTATTCAACTCCCAAGTCTTCCTTAATTGGTGGCAACACCAGCAGCTGCGGCGAGGACCACGAGGTCCGCGCCCCGAAGAAGAGGGCCGAGCATTGGATCTAGGAGAAGACCCGCTGCCTTATCAGCTTCCGCCGCGAGGTCGATGGCCTCTTCAACACCTCCAAGTCCAACAGAGAAAGCACGAAGACTTGGTTGCAAAACAACCAAAACAATCACAGATGTATCAGATCGAATTAACACAAAATTTCATTCCTCCTTTGAAATTGCCTCAACAACATCAATGCAGACCTGTTGTGAAATGGGCAATGAAGAAGAAGAACCAAGAAGACGTTGCAGAAACCCTGAATTTCATTTTTCGTCACCACCCACACCCACACCTCCACCAAAACTCGAACTCAAACTCAAAATCCATTAATATCAAGTTATTAACTACAACAAAAACACCAGCAAGTAATGATATAGATGATCTCTCCGCCCTCCTCCTTCCTCGATCTCAAGTCCCGCTTTGAGTACCGTCGAAGTTTCGAGAGAACCCAATCCCAATCCAAATGCCAATCCTAATCCCAATCCCAATTTCAATTTCAATTTCGTCCTCCAAAATGAAGGACATAGTCTTCTTGAAGCCTCGCTTGTCAAAGATCTGAAATCGGCGATGAAGTGCGCCGCCGATCCTTTCGTCGAGGTCAACAGCGTCAGCGCTGTGTGCCTGAAATCGAGGAGTACTGAGGTGTTGTTGGGGGAGGAATTGGTGAGGACAACCAGTCTTTTTAGAGAGTGGTTGATCGAGGGGAGAGGAAGAAGACGAGAGGTGGAGGGGTGAAAAAAATTAATTAAAAAAATTAAAGGTAAATCAGTCTTTTTACCAAAAAACAATATTTAAAATGTTTTTACCAAAAAAAATATTTAAAATTTCAGTTATAGGGCAAATCAGTCTTTTTACCTTCATTTTGTACCTCACGTGCCTCACATAGTCACACGTGGTAAATTTAACGGTGCCGTGACGGAAAGTTGATGTAGGTACTACGTTGACAAGAAAATATAAGTCCAGGTACCACATTGATACGTTTGAAAGTTCAGGTATCATTTTGATAGTCCTAAGAGTCTCTAGACACTGTTCGTGCATTTTAAATGTCAGTTATAGGGCAAATCAGTCTTTTTACCTTCATTTTGTATGTCACGTGCCTCACACGTGGTAAATTTAACGGTGCCGTGACGGAAAGTTGATGTAGGTACTACGTTGACAAGAAAATATAAGTCCAGGTATCACATTGATATGTTTGAAAGTTCAGGTATCATTTTGACAGTCCTCAGAGTCTCCAGACACTGTTCGTGCATTTTTCCCTTATTGAATCTTGATAAAAGAGCAAGTTATAAACGATAAACAAGCTTTGTACAAGAGATCAATTTATAGTTGGTGCTCTATCAAAAGGCATTGCTTTAAGATAGCTCTAATGCTTTTCACTTGTTATAAAGGGTTGCAGCAAATAAAATTGGATGCTATAAGATGCAAATGAACCAGAAACAACCAAAGTACTAATTTCTCAAGCATGGCCAAAATGATAACAGATGACAAAAGGAGATCTCCCATCTGTTCTGGAGCTGGGCAGATAAAATCTTTGAAAATGATGACTAATTTAACCATGAAGGTCGAAATATTTTTCATTAACACAAAGGTTCTAACGCACTGCAAATTAGGATATGTTACTTTTTCCTTTATTCCTAGCATGGAAAAACCTTACATATCCCAACACGCAGTGCATCAGAACTTTCTTGTTACTGAAAAGTATTGCGACCTTCACGATTTAATCCACTGGTAAACAACCAACCCAAGATTTAAAAAACAAATACAAAACAAGGCATCCAAGAGTTATATATCAAATATCAAATGTGAGGAGAGTCTCTAACTCTTGTACCTGCAATGTTCCAAAAAGAGCAGGAAAAGTTTTTCCTCTCAGATCTGCTGGGAGTGGAGGTTCCTGTAATAATTCAATCACTATTCTTAAATAATTGAGTCAAAAAGATTTTTGATATTATCATGTCATTATGCATCACAGACAACTTTTAAGAATGATAAGGGCATAAAGCATGGAAGGAAAGTTTTGGCAATGAGAGTCCAGGGAACGGAATGCATGATAGTTTACTCTGTTACATTGTCATGACTTCTTTTTATATCTATGTGATGCTATATTATCAATTTATCATATATGATCTGATCTTTCTTTGACAAATGCATGGATTGATAATTTGATTATACTAGAAGACCAAGTGGTTAGATTTTATTTATTTTGCAAATGATCCAGGAAGAAAAACCTTCAAAAGATATATCATTCAGATCACTAAATATATAGCAGGGGTCCTTACAAAGGGGCATCCTCATTAGATAATTCTGAGTGTCTTTGTGTGTGTGTGTGCGCGCGCGCGCGCGCGTACATATATATTATATATTCACACAGATGTTCACTTGGTCACAGTCACCTACCATTAAATTCAAATTCAAGGGTTGAGATTAAATTAAGGCAATTTGACATTCACTCATCTAATGCCTGCTACTGCAATGGGTAGGTCATCTGAACTTCTGCTCATTTTTCTGTTATTACTTCAGAGTTTTAACTGTGTAGGTCAGCTGCAGTTACCAATTGGCTTCGAATGTTGGTACTGTAAGAAAATGCAGGATATCGGTTACAGAAACTCATGAATTCCTAGTACATTCATAGTTATATGCTTTGCCTTCAAGATAATCTCTTGGTCCACCTTACTGCCAAACAGAAAGAATGGGCAACAGCAACATCCACACTAGCTGTTGAATATATCATCTGTAAAACATCAGGAATAACCATTATCCTCGGGCAAAAGGCTGTAAATGTAAGGAAGATTGCCTACATCCTTCATATGGTCTGCTAATTTACCAATCATATCATTCATCTCTCCTGTCTGACAGTGGATCTTGTCTTTCGCTACAAACTCATGCCTTGTATTTCTCAGCTCAATCAAACTATAAGCTGACTCTTTTGTCAAACCTCTTTCTTCCATGAGCCTTCTCACCTTACGGGCATCAGCCCATCTACCAGCTGCGGCATAAATGTTTGATAACATAACATATCTTGCACCATTGTGGGGCTCCAACTCAAAAAGAGCTTCTGCAGCCCTCCTAGCTAGGGCCAAGTTCCCATGGACTCGACAAGCAGCCAAAAGTGCACCCCACATCCCAATATGATCTGATGCATGAGGAGCTCTCTCAATCAACTCCATTGCTTCCTTCAGTTTATTTTTCCTCCCGAGCAAATCAATCACAATTGCATAGTGACTTGACCTAGGTTTAATACCATAACCCTTTTCCATTAAGTGCAGAATTTGAAGTCCTTCAGAAACTAAACCCGTGTGGCTACAAGCAGATAACACCAAAAGAAAAGTCACATGAGTAGGCTTCACATTTGTTTCTACCATCCTCTTAAAAACAAGAAGTGACTCCTCTCCCAGCCCATTCTGAGCAAATCCAGTAATTAAAGAGTTCCAAGAGATTACATCCTTCTCAGGAATCATCTCAAACAATGCTTTTCCCGATTTCATGTCCCCACATTTGCTGTACATGTCAACTAGAGCATTACAAATAAATACATTGGACAAGTAGCTTCCATTATTACTTCTAATGATATGCCCATGAATCTGCTTACCTCTTTCATTAAGTGCTAGATCTGCACAAGCACTCAAAATGCTAACATATGTAACTGTGCTAGGCTGGATCCTCTCTTCCAGCATTTTCTGGAAAAGATCCAAAGCATAATTACCATGCCCACTTTGTACAAAACCTGATATCAAAGCAGTCCAAGAAACTGTGTTCTTAAGAGGCATACCATGAAATACCCAACAAGCGTCATCCATTCTTGATGCCCGTGCATAAGAAGCAATCATTGAGGTCCAAGACACAACGTCCCTCTCTAGCATTCGACTGAATACAGAATATGAGGTGTCTGGTTCACCACATTTTCCATAAGCATTGACCAAAGAATTGCAAGCAATGATATTCATTTCCAAGCCAATTGCAATCGCCACCCCATGAACTTGACGCAACATTGCCAATGCACCTAAGCAAGCACAAGTCCCCACTATGCTTACAAACGTGAACTGGTCCAAGAATAAACATTCACAATCCTGTTGCATCCTTTGGAAGAGAGATATGGATTCTTTATGATACCCATGACGTGCTAAACCAGAAACCAAAGTATTATAGCTCACAAGATTTGGTTCTGTCATTTTAGCAAGCAAATGGCGTGCATTGTCAAAAATGCCATTTCTCGAGTACATGGATATCATGGTGTTCCAAGAATGGGTGTTCTTCGTTGGAAGGTCGTCGAAAGCCTTATGGGCATCTTGTACGGCATTGCATTTGGAGTAAAGATCAATGAGCCGGTTGGTCAGGAAGGTGTCGAGGGTGAGACCTGTTTTGATGAAGTTTGAGTGTAAAACCCTGCCGAGCCTGATGTCCTTACTTCTGATGCTTTTCGAGACGAGAGAGACATACTGATCAATCAAAGATGAAGCCAGGATTTTGTTTATTTGGGGCGGTGGGCTAAACCTCCCTACTAAATATAATTTTCATTCAATAATCTGGATTCATATGGGCACCCAATTAGCACAGGAGCAAGAACAGCTTGCACATAAAGCAGTATAAAAAATAAAAATTAAAGAAATTAGAGGGCCAAGTTAACACAATTAACACCAGAAACTGGGTCCAATTTAACTGACATACAAAACTTGGAACTAGATTAAGAAAACACAAGATATGGTAGAACAAACGAAAAATAAAATGAGCAAGAGGATAACAAGGAGAGGAGATGCTCACCTGATTTGGTAGAGAGAGTGAGGCTGCTGTTAATTGGAAGTGAATGAGAGATTAGCAGAGGGAAGAACAAAACAAGAAGAAAGAGTCTAAGAGATGATCAACGGAGAGAGAAGAGAGCGGCCGTCGAGCTCAAGAGGGAATGGAAATTTGGATTTATGTTTCAAACTTTCAAGACATTTTAGCCACCTGTTAACACGTTTGAATAAAATGACATTTTAAAAGAAAACAAATTTCAAGTAATTTTTTTTTTTTTTTATCAAGAAGAAACTTCATTAATAATGAATTAGTTACAACTATATATGCATCTCAACTATATAAATTAAATATAAAAACTGAAATTATAACAATTTAAAACTGTGCATTTGTTTTCAGCTGAACAAACTGGCAATCCTTGTGATATGATTAATAGATTCATCATGATCATTACAAAACCAACAACCATCCTGAACAAAAACGCTTTTAACAGCTGTAAATACACAGTTTTAAATTGTCATAATTTCAGTTTTTATATTTAATATATATAGTTGAGATGCATATATCATTCACCGTCTCTTAAAACTGTCTCTTATGTGAGTAAGAGACGACCTCTTTAATTTAAAAATTTGAGAATTTTCATTATTTTCCACAAGTCTATGATATAATTTAACGATTTCAACCGTTGATCCTTTAGATTCCTATGCAAGAATGATGTCTACAAAAAATCAACCAAATCGATAATCATTTGGTCATTCAAAATCGTGTAAACAAATGTAGTTCGCTAGATAAAATTAAAACGAACATTGTGCTAATCAAATGGTTAAACGTTTTCCAATTTGGCTAATTTTTTGTAGGATTCATTTGTGTGTATGTAACTAGACAATGAATGGTTTAGATTATTAAACTACATGCTATAAATAAAAATGTGATTATGAATGTCTTAACAATCATCAATTTGGCTGTAAATTTGCAGAAGTAATCTACACTATAAGTATCTTGGCAAGTTCCCATTCAAACACGAATTCTCCTAAGAGCATTAGGAGACTGCGGGACTAAAGGATTGAAGATCCAGCAAAGCAGCAGAAGTAGCTGACATGAAGACTAGTGCATTCAAGGCAGCGTTAATCAAGGGTCTGAACAACTCACTGATCTCGATCTAAGGTAGTTTGCATATCATATCATATGGTTAAATCGTGGATCTAAACTGTTTGCAATCTTATCAAAATTTTATATATCTCATATGCATTTAGAACTGTTTAAAATGCATATCAAATCATTATCTTTTAAGACAGCAATCGCATGATGTTAGTTAGGATTGATTGAGTTTCACGATGTGTTTGAAAAACCTTTCCATGTTTATCTCAATCTGTGATCAATGAGATCGGATTGAGGGGTAGTCTTTTCTTCTACAAAAGGTTTTGAAACAACATTTCCAAAGTTAGAGTTTTTATTCTGAGAAATTTCTTTGTGTTGCATAGTCTGCATAAACTATTTTAGAAAACTCTCTTTGGCTGTTCATTGTACTCATTGCTTGTTCACTACATCTTTCACTTGCATAGTGCTCGAGATCAATGAGGCTTCAAGACAAGGTTGTATCAGAAGGCTTGTTCAGTTTCTTCTAGCAACAAAGACAGATTAGTACTTTGTGTAGGATTGATCATTCAGTTGTAAACAAGTTAGCATTGTTGCTAGTTAATGTGGTTGTGTTGAATAACTACTTGTGAACTGTAATTACTTTGATTCATATTGGATTTGATTCTCGTGTGCTACGTTATAAGCCACACAGTGAAGTTTCCTCAGTGGTGAGGTTTACACTGAGTCAGCAAACTCGTGTGTGTGATTGTCATTATGGGATTGCAATTGTAGTTCAATCCTTCATAATTTTTTCGTCTAGTGTTTTCAATTGGCATCAGAGCTGGTTCTAGAATTTTCTAGGAGATCGTAGGGACAATGGAACATTCTCGTGATAGAGCTGCAGGAGGATCTGTCAATAGCCCTCCATGGTTTGATGGGGGTTGTGAAAAGTACACTCAGTGGAAGGTTTACATGAAGTCTTATCTCTTTGCACAAGATGAGCACGTATGGAATATTGTTGAAAATGGTTGGAAGACACATGTTGTCTCGGCCAAAGGAGAAAGCTCTTCTCCTGCCACCCCAAAACTAAGGAAGGATTGGACTGAGGAGGAAGTACGTGATCTTCAAGTTGACTTTAAAGCCAAAAATAGTTTATTCACAGCTCTTTCCAACATAGAGAAGTTGAGGATCAGCCATTGTGACACTGCCAAGCAGGCTTGGGATCTGCTACAGACTACGTATGAAGGTAACAAAAAGGTACGTGCTCAAAAACTACAAAGTCTAATCTATGAGTTTGAAACCATGACTATGGGAGACGATGAAACTATGGATGATTTCCATGGTAGAATTTTGAAAATTTTAGTTAGTGTCGTAGTCTAGAAGAACTCTTCGATGAGGATAAAATTGTCAAGAAAATACTTAGGGCCTTGCCTGAAAAATTTCACTCTAAGGTTACTAGCATAGAGGACTCTTTTGACATTGATGTCTATCCTCTAGATGAGCTCATTGGAAATCTCAAAACCTATGAAATGAGATTAAAATCTGAGAAGAAAGTTAAGAGTGTAGCTTTTAAGGCTGTTAAAGGGGTTGAAGAAGAGGAGGAATCACTTGATCTTGCTCTCTTAACAAAAGAGTTTAGAAAATTTCTTAAAAATAAGAACTCTTCTAAGAATCCAAATGGTCCTAGGAAAAGTTTCTCCACAAATAGTAATAATGATAACAATACTCGGAGTGGAAAAGGTAATTTAAAAGGAAACAATTCTGAAAAAACTAAATGCTATGAATGTGGTGGCTATGGCCGTATTTCTACTGACTGTGGCAACAGAAAACATGGGAATAGTAACAACAAGTCTCTTCTCTCAACATGGAGTGATGATGAAACTCAGGAACACTACGTCAATAATGGCATCAGACGACAGTTTTGGACTGTTGTCTGATAAGGTTGGGTGTTGTTGTTAAAGCCTGTGCAGTCTGATGGGGGTGGTCAGACAATAGCACAGAACTGTCGTCTGAAGAAAGATAGTACAAGAGCATATGTCTAAATACCTGTTGTCTGAACACCAGAAAAGACAATAGTAGAAAATCATTGCCGTTGTGCAAAGCAAATTAAGTCAACAGAAGATGAAGACTGGAGACTTGTGAGAACCAGTCAGAGGACATTACTTTTAGAAAAAGTGTTGTCTCTATGAATTTTCAACATCAAGAAATAGTTGCTAACTGTTGAGTGGATTTACACAAGACAATAGAAAAATGAAGAAAGCATTGTCAGTTTATATTTAATACTACAGGTTTCTCTAAATAACTGATGTTTTTAATTTTGGTGGAACAATGGTTCTCTTGTTGTGTTTTCTCTAGTTGGGCAATTGAAATCATTTGAAAAGTATTGTACTTAGATTGTTCATACAACAGTTTTTGAATTCTATTTTATGATATTCCATTGTTAGACAGTTGTTAGACAACAGTTTGTATTTGGAATGAAATGGTATGAACTATGAAGAGAGTCACAATACATGCATTCTGCATATGACATCTAACCAAAACCAATAGATCAACACAGCCAAAAACACATCCATTAATTAAACATCCAAAACCAATTCATTCTATCATCATCCCAACGTCAACATACAAACCCTGCCTAAACATAAAGGCCAAGAACATCAAGGCCAAAAACATATTGTACTTGTTCACTTCCTTCTCTTGATAAACATCCTCTTCCTTCTTAGCAACAAGATATGCAAGAGTCGAACCCAACACCAAACTAACCATCAAGCTAACATCAACTCCAGCAGCCAAGGCTTTCATGAAGTCCTTGATGCCAGACCTTGCAATGGTACCAAGGTTGTTGACCAAATCTGAAAACAATCAAAACACAAATAGAGCAAACTCATTATGTTCCTCATCAAAAATATATCTAGTATCTTTGTTTCACCTTGTTTTATCTTGCACTATATAACTCAAATGTGATAGAACACTAGCTAGTCTGTTTTGCCAGTTAAGTTTAAAACAAAAAGGAGGGTAGAAAGGATAGAAGAACCTTAAAAGCAGATTCAATTAGTTCAGATTGCTTCTTCTAATATACACAGCTTGCTGGTCGCTATATTTTTTGGGCCTCATACTTATGAAATGAAATCATGGGATGAATACATAATGCAACTAATTAATGGGACAGAAGAATGAATGAGATTACTTTGAACGAAAAGTAAGGCAACAAACAAACATTTTAACAGTCAAAGTTGCTCCACCTCTAGAATCTTCATCCAGATTTGTAAAAATAGCTATAGTAATACCAATCTCTATATTAAATATATAGTATATACAATGTATACTTCTAAGAATATATACGATTGTAGCATATATGGTATAATCCGAAACATAATTGGAATTAGTTGTGTCTTTGAAACATAATTAGTTGGGTTATATGACACAGTAAACTAAATAAGAATCAGCTCTCTAATTTTTACCTCAATTATGGCAACAAAAGCAGCAGCCATAATTGCAAAAGTATCTCTAGCATTAAAATCTGTCCACCCTCATTGGAATGGATATGGAACCCTTACCCTGCATATGGTAGAACAAAAATAAAATTAATGGATTAGAGTGTGGGTGTCACGCCCCTGATTTTACACACCTGAAAATCGATATATATAACCCCATAATTATATATGCGTGAACGTCCAGTCATCAATACTAAATACCTGAAATCTTTTTTTTCTTCTTAAACTTACACACATATTGATGCCCTGAACCCTCAAAGTTAATATACACTCGCTCCAAAGAGTTATATATTACACAAGCTTACGAATTAAATTGTCAACAACAAGATAAACGTAAATGCCCCTCAGAGCTCACTACAACGGAAGTCCAAATAACGATAAAGTCACAAAATTTGCTTCCTACCGTAAAGCTGCAAAGGCGCTACCTCAGCTTCAGCCTGATTATCCTAACCTGCAGGATTAACCCCTACACCGTTTGAATGGTGCACCGGGTTGCCACACAACAAACCCGGTAAGCTTTTGCAAGCCCGTATGAGTAACTCAAAACCACACATACACAACTCACCCAATGAGGAAACCCATCAACTCGTAAAAAGGGACACCCACCGTGTTTTCCCAAAACAGCACATTCTTTTCCCAAAAGAAACAATAAAGGTCACACCGTGACCAAATCATATAAATTGAAACTCTGACAATTAAATATGATAAACAAGTCCTCCCAGGACATTTAAAAGAAAGAATCCCCGAAACTCCCTTTTAAAACACATTCTCAAATAACACAAGTCACCCCGTGACAAAATCATAATAATTGAAACTCTGACAATTAAATATGATAAACAAGTCCTCCCAGGACATTTAAAAGAAAGAATCCCCGAAACTCCCTTTTAAAACACATTCTCAAATAACACAAGTCACCCCGTGACAAAATCATAATAATTGAAACTCTGACAATTAAATATGATAAACAAGTCCTCCCAGGACATTTAAAAGAAAGAATCCCCGAAACTCCCTTTTAAAACACATTCTCAAATAACACAAGTCACCCCGTGACAAAATCATAATAATTGAAACTCTGACAATTAAATATGATAAACAAGTCCTCCCAGGACATTTAAAAGAAAGAATCCCCGAAACTCCCTTTTAAAAACACGTACTCATAAGCATCAGATAGCTCCCCGCTACCCCCCATGATGTACTATGGCAACAGACTAGAGCTCTAACTGATCGTATCCACAAACCCGGCCAAAGGTGTGAAGTCCCGATATATATGCCTGAGGTTACTCCCAGCAACCCCAAATCCTCAGACCTCCCCGGTCGTCAGATCAAAACTTTTCAAAATGGTCACTCAGGACCCAAAAGTTACTCAACTCACACAAAAGGAGATGTCACCCCGTGACCTCCAATCATCAGACCTCCCCGGTCATCAGATCAAAACATTAACTCAAACCAAAAGGAGAAATCACAACCTGTGACTCTCAGATCTTCTGACCCCCGGTCGTTAGATCAAAACATTCAAATCACATCAAAGCAACTCACACCAAATCTTGACACTTTTCAAAACAATAGAAATTCCCAATTCCCACAAAATGTTTCCCGAAAAGTCAAGCCCCAAAACAATAGAATGAAACCCATCAATACCTATTGCTTCAATTCACTCATCAACCCACAAGAATATACATATTCCACGTAAATATATATATATATGGTCATTCACTCAGGAATGCCACTAATACCAACTATAGTTTGCAGTTAACTAAATAACTCTCAAAACAATAGGGTTAACCCGTTCGTGATATGAACTTCGTGAGATTACTCACATTGAAACTCCCGCTGCGTCTTCTATACAGAACCGAACCAAAACTATCACCAACAACTCGCCCAAATTCACCTTTAGAAGCACCTAATCACCAATGACCTCAAATCAGTAACGATTCACAAACGATTTAAGTCTGAAACCCCTGTTTTGAACTAAAATCCCCAAAGTGGTGCCAATCGAGGCAAAACCAAATCTGAGACCTCCCAAAGTCCCCGGAATTCGTCCATGATCGATGTGACCAAACCACATGTCGACCGGACGCTCGAATCCTCACGGATCGAATAAATCGATCGGTATGAAACTGCAAAAATCATAACAATTCCATACGAACTCCAAAATTTGCATATTATATATCGAAACTCTCGTATCAACGAGTAGGACATATATAATACCACAAACAGTTCCTTAAGTGGCCGGAACACCGCCGGAACGCCGCCACAGACGGAGGCGCACCGCCACCGGCCAAAACTCATTATTTCACAAAACTCCCAACATCAAAAAGCTTCATCTAAGCATGCTTGTGGATTCTCATAACTGGCTCGAAGTCAGAAAACAAGCTTAAAGGATCGAAAACTACCTCACAAGCCGTGAACAGTAATCCCAACTGAGTTGAACCGATTTCCACGTAAACCGATCGAAACAAACACCATAGATCGATCAAGGAGCCTCCCACGAACCCAAGGATGGAAGCCTGAAGCCTTGACGTCGCCGGAACTGTGTTTTCCGGTCGGGTTCGAAAACACTGGGCTGCACCACCTTGCTGCACTTCCTCCACCACGAATCGCCGCAAGAGGCTGCCACAGAGACGACCGCACGAGAGAGGCGAACCGTTCTGTGCAGGTTTCGAGGCTAGAGGTCGCCGGAGATCGCCGGAAAATCCGGGTCGGATCACCGGGTTCGGGTCGGGTCAGTCGAAATTCTCAGATACTGAAGGTGCAGCCGAGAGAGAAGAAAGAGAAGGAAAGTTTCCAAAAACAGAAATGAGGAATTATGAAGATATTTTCGGAAATTCCCTATTTATACCAAAATGGAAACTTCTTCCAATAGTCATAACTTCCTCATACGAACTCCGATTTTCGCGTTCCACATGTCCACGAACTCGTATCGACGCGCTCTACAACTTTCGTGAAGGAAGTTTTCGGAGAATCCCAACGTATCAAAAGTCAACCTTTGCGTCGTCCCTAAAGTCACACTTTTCAAATAATTAATTCGTCCGAAACACTTCCGCTCCGTCCACGAGCCATGAAACCGTCCAACAACCATAAATTAGATTCCGGAAAATTCCTCGGAAATAATTACGAATTTCCGGGGCATCACAGTGGGGGAAATGTTTATAGAGTCTATAATATTCAAGCTAATTCCAGCTAATAACACTAGTTTTGATAATGCAGAAACTCTCTCAGGCATTGAATCAAACAGGTTGCAGGCAAAAATGCAGAAGAACCCAACGACATAAAAAAAACCCCAAACAACAACAAAGATACCAAAATCAAAGCTATTTCCATGGAAGAAATAGAGGATTACCTTGATTTCCAACAAAAACTTATTGTGAGGATTAGGGAAGCTAATGTTGTCCATGATTTGCTTGTTGAAGACTTGCAGAAGAAGAACCCTTCGACTTTACTATATTCTTGACGGCGGAGCACTCGGAGTCCTGGAGCTGAATCGAGAGGTATCTTCAGCCAAACCTCTCTGCCTCATCGACTTCGGAGTCAATTGATTGCTCTGCTTCAAATTCCACGACTTCTGAACCTCAGCTTCCTCAGCGGCAGTGGCGGCCTTACCGTCGTCGTCGCTCCCCTCACTCTCTTTCTTGTAATTCTGCAGTGGCGGCCTAAATCCTTTAGGCATGCTTGTTCATCCCAGATCTGAAAGAAACCAGAGAGAGGCGACTAAGCCGCTAAGGAGAGAGAGAGAGAGAAGAGAGATAAATAGAGATTAAAATTAAACCAATTGGTGGGAAATTTAAATTTTGTGCAAAATTTTGAGCGGGCTGAGTGAGAGCGCTGAGAGAGTGAGTCGTGTTGGTCAATGAAGGGAGTTTGAAAAATTGAGTTTTCACCAAGTGTTGGAAGTACAACCTGCAGGGGAACATGCAGATACATTTTAATTCATAAAACTTAGACAACATAAAATTATAGGTAATAGTCTGAAACAAAGTCATACAACAAAGTGAACAACACAGAACAACAGTTGTCTAAGCTTAAATTAATCAGACAACATAAAATTAAAGGTAAATGTTTGAAACAAAATCATACAACAGACACGCAACAATAGTTGTCTGAACTAAAATTAATCAGACAACATCAAATTAACAAAATTGTGTGAATATAAATCACACAAT
Organism: Rosa rugosa; assembly: GCF_958449725.1. Lineage (NCBI taxonomy): Eukaryota > Viridiplantae > Streptophyta > Magnoliopsida > Rosales > Rosaceae > Rosa > Rosa rugosa. The sequence continues at coordinate 33,153,020 of NC_084820.1, forward strand.
ATCAATGTATTAACTGTTGTCTGAGTAGTTTTAATCAGACAACATCAATCTTCATCCATTGTCCGAACTAAAGTGGCACAACATCAGAGTAATAACTGCTGTCTGAAACTAGTTAGTTGGACAACAACAATGTGTAATTTATTTCGTGCCTTTACAAAATTGGGACAACATCACACGTACCCTACAAGAAGTATTGTCTGATTCTATCATACACAGAATTACTCTTGCTGTTGTCCCAAAGAATCAGACGACAGTTAAAAATTTCGCAGTTATCTGAAGCATGTTGTCTGATGCCATTATTGGCGCGCGTAGTGGAAGTGGAGAATGTTGCCTTTGTCTCATCTCTTCTACCAAAGTCAGACAGTGATGATGCTTTTTCTGATGATGAAACCGATATCTGATGTAAACAACTCTACAAGGCATCAAAAGCTACACTCCTAAAGAATTAAAGTCTTGAGAAGGAGATTGAAGACTTGAAGACTGAGAAAGAGACGATTGAGCTCATGTTGAGAACCACACAATCTATGTGGGAACATGAAAGGAGCAAATTTACTGATGAATTAAAAAGCCTACAAGGTGGTAACAACTTTCTGACTTGGAAGACTGAATGTGCTAAGCTCACCAACAAGATCAAACATGCTTTGAATCAAAATTTGTTAGCTGAAATTGAATCGTTGCAGGTTGAACTTAAATCTACTCAAGAGAAGTTCACCAAGTTTGAAATCAGCTCTAGAACTGCATCCAAACTATTTGGTTCAGGAAAAGCTCCTCATGACACTTTTGGATTTGGATATTCTAGAGAAAGCTCCAAGAGTACCAAGTTTGTGAAAGAATCGAGCTCAGGTATTGAGAAAATTGAGCCATCTACTGATATCATCAAGGGGAACTACTATACTGCTCAAGGATAAGTCTGGTGTGAAACCAAAAATTGCCCTTAAGACCAAACAGGTAAAGTTTGACCAAGGGACATCTATTGGTCAAAACAGGTATCCAAATTTTAAGACTTTTGTTCCTACATGTCATCATTGTTGTAAATTAGGGCACATGCATTAGACTTAGGTGTAATGAGAGATTCACTAAGCCACAACATGTTGAGGAAATATGCTCTGTTGATTCTTTGCAATGTGAACTTAGGGAGCAAAAGAAACTTATTAATAAGCTAGCTACACTCATCACAAATAGTAACTTGCAAGTAACCACAGGAAAATCTGTTTGGACCAATAAAGACTCAAATAAATGTTTCCTCTCTTGTGTTGATTATGCTTACTTATCCGAATCCATTAATGCTACTTGTCTTATGGCATATGTAAGTACAGATGAGAATATAACACACATTGAGGCCACTTGCCTGGCAGCACTCACAGCTTTGGCAGATAAGCGAAGAGACTTCTGGTATGTAGACAGTGGTTGCTCTAGACACATGACTGGAAAGAAAGCTTGGTTTTCCTCATTCCAAGATGAATGTACTACTGGATATGTCACATTTGGTGATGGAAGGAAAGCAAATATCCTTGCTCGAGTCACTGTCAATACCCCAGGCATACCAAATCTCAAAATGTGTTGTATGTAGAAGGACTGACTGCAAATCTAATTAGTGTCAGTCACTTGGCAAATGACTATGAAGATGTGTGGTTCAACAAACAAAGATGCCTGGTGCTTAACCACAAGGGAGAAAGTATTATGGGAGGTAAGAGATCATTTGATAATTGCTATCACATTCGAGCTAATAAATCTCTTGATGTGTAGTCTTGTCTATCAGTGAGATCGACAGAGGAAACTTTTGAGCTATGGCACAGAAGGTTGGGACATGTGAACTATCAAGGTTTGCTGAAACTATCCTTGAAACAGTGTGTCAGAGGCTTGCCAGCTCTTAGTGGCAAGACTGACAAGATGTGTGGAGGCTACAAAATTGGGAAGCAAACCAAGGCACCTCAAAAGGTGGTGAATTCTGCTACCACCATACAAGTTCTAGAATTGCAACATATGGATCTCATGCGACCAGCTCAATCTGAAAGCATTGGAGGTAAGAGCTACATGCTGGTAGTAGTAGATAATTTCTCTAGATATACTTGGGCTACCTTCTTGAAAGATAAGACTGAAACATTTGAATATTTTAAGTGCTTGAGACAAAGAATGTTAATGGAGAAACAGTCCACTAATACATGCATGGTTAGAGTCAGATCTGACAATGGAACTGAATTTAAAAATACTGCTTTTGCTAATTATTTTCATGAGCTTGGTGTTTCCCATGAGTTTTCTGCTCCAATTACCCCTCAGCATAATGGAATTGTTGAAAGAAAGAATAGAATTGTATCCTCTTACTTTAGTGTTTTGGTTGATACGGTCTTTGTGAATTACTTATACTTGTGTTTAAGGATTATACAAGTGTTAACCACATGTTGCTATGCTTCTTAGGTAATGAATCATCTGGGACGCAAAGCTAGGGGGTCGAGGTAGACCCAGAGGTAGGGGTAGAGCCCGAGGCAGAGGTAGGACCCCTCATGTGGAAGAATTTTACGAGGAAGAGGTGGAGGGATCACGTGTTGAGCAGCCTGCTCCACCTGCGATTGATGTGTTGGATGCCACTCATCTATTTTCTAGGGAGATTACCAGGCTAGAAGCAATTGCATTTCTGGGAGGTGCATACCACCTGTTGTCTGATTAGTGGATCAAGAACATGGAGAATTACTTTAGGATGGTCATCTATACCAACGAGGAGAAGAGAGAGATAGCTACGTTTCTGTTTCAGGATGAGGCACGGGTATGGTGGGAATGCACACAGAGGGCAGGCGATATGTCCACCATGACCTGGGAGGGTTTTGTAAAACTCTTCAGGGATAAGTATTTTTCGGCTGCAGTGACGGAGCAGTTGGAGATTGAATTCCTTTCACTGGTCTAAGGGACTATGAGGCAAGGCTCTCAAAGTTGTATCTATTTGTGAGATCGATGGATGGTTTGAGTTTGGCTAAGAAGTTTCAGCGGGGACTGAATCCTTCTATCAGGCATGATGTGGCCGTATGGGAGTTGCCTACTGTGGCACTCATCTTGGCTAAGGCCATGGCCATTGAGCTGGACACCCAGACTCACCAGGATGAGTTGGCGACGTTGGAGAACTCCTGAGGAAAGGGAAAGGCATCTGCTGAGAGCAATGATGGGATGGACAATTAGGGTGGGTTCTAGAAGTGGCAGAGGACTCATCAACAGGCAACAACTAGGATAGCAGCTACACCTGTTGGGCAGGTGGCACCCTTGAGATGTTTTAATTGCAACGAGATGGGCCATAATTCTAGGGGTTGCCCGAAGCTAAAGAACGTAGTATGCTTTAGATGTGGCAAAGTAGGGCATTACTCCATGGATTGTACCCAGGCACAGGGTAGGGGACAAGGGAATCAGCAGAGACAACAACCTCAGGGGCAGGCCAGGGTGTTTGCTGTTGGTCAGCAGGGTGCTAGGGCAGAAGGTACTTTATCAATATTGCTTACCTTGCTTGAGTGATTTGTGATGGTAGAGTACTTATTTCCGCTATGTTGTGTTGTGTTGGGTTTTGCCTGATGTCAATAGTTAGACTTTTGAAAGTGACTTCCTATTGTTGAGTGTGGTATGTTGCGTGATTACATCTTTCATTTTAGTGGCAGTAGAGATTCTCTACCACTTCGATTGTGAGAGCAATGACATGTGATGATTTATGTACGTGTCAGTTAGGCGGGGCCAGACCTTAACTTGATTTCGTGTTCTGAGACGGTAGGACAGTTATTGAGTTGTGATGCATACGCTATTATTGAGTTGAGTTGAAATGAAGGTTTCGTCAATTCTTGTAATGCTGGGGTTGCATTATTGGTGAAGTGATGCACATACTATTGTGATAACAAGATTCTGGACGGTCTATGCCTAGAGCCGTAGTTTTACAGACTTGTTGAAAATTTTGGTAAAATGGTTGGAGATTCAGTGTTTGGGTTAGCCTTATCCCCAAAAATTTCCAATTGCGCGGCATATTTTCTTGTGCCTAAGCTGATGATGAAGTCTACGATGGATCCAGTATAGTTGATCATAGTATAGTTGAAGTAGAAGTTGATGCGATCATTATTAGCATTTGGATTGCATTCTGTATGGACTACAGAAAAAATTTGATCGGGGATAATTGACTAGTTCAATATCTTGTGGAGGCTTCCCGATGAGAGCATTTCTTGTAGGGGATCAAGAACTGGATTTTGTGGATGAGTTATCCATACTTGTTGGTGTGTAGTACGCTTAAATTTCAGAACGAAATTTCTTTAAGGAGGGTAGAATATGATGCTCCAGAAATTCATGATTAATTTCTGATCATTTTTCGGAAATCATTAAGTTGATTTTTAGGACGATTTCATGGTTCGAGGATGGAGTGGAAGTGTTTCGGACGAATAATTACTCCAAATGTTTTTTTTTTTCAGGGTTGAAGGAGCTAACTTTTTATTCGTTGAGTTTCTCCAAAACTTCCTTTACAAAAGTCGTAGAGCACGTCAATACCAATTCGTAGACATGCAACATGCATAAATCAGAAATCGTATGAGAAAGTTATGGTCAATGGAAATTATTTCTATTTTCAGAAATTTTATTATAAATAGAGATTTTTTTCTAAAATATTTCACAAAAATTGAAAGTTTCTGTTTCGGGCAATTTCTGAAAAATTCTAGAAACCCAAACTCTCTCTAGCTTCCGGCCGACCCGACCAGTACCCAGTTTTCCGACCCAGCCGGCGTTTCATTTTCCGGCTATATCAGATGACGGCACCAGCACAGACCTCTTCGCCTCCTCATTCTGGTCCTCCATAAGGTGGTCGCTAGAGGCGATTTACACCAAGCACGGCGGATCAAAGCCGTGAAGTTCAACGTTGACTGACCCAGCGATATTTTTTTATTCCGGTGATGGTTGGACTTGAAACCTATCTCCTTGTGCTCCTTCCAGTGTCCTCTTTCGATCTTAGGTGGTGGTGTTGATCGATTTGCACCAGAGGAGCTTTAACTCTCGATGACCAATGATTTTAGACTTGCGGCTGCGATCGTTGGCCATCTAGGCCTATTTGGCTTAAACTCTAGGTATTAAAGTTGATCCTTGTGCTGTGCTATCCATTTTAGATGGTTAGATTGAGCTGGTGATACGTTTGACACGTCGGCGCGTGAAGCTCAAGCGCAGCTGACTGTGGCGCTGCGTTTGGCTGTGTTTGGGGCAGTTTCTTACTTCATTATCATTTACTAATCAATACGAGCATTTTGATATATGATTTGTACTTTTGGAGACCGTTTGGTTTTGTTAGGGTTTTCAATAATTTTGAATTGTTCGATTTTTGATCTGTGAGGATCCGACCATTGGATCGACTTGTTGTTTTGACATATTGATCCTAGGAGTGTTCCAGAGACTTTTGGTGGTCTCAGATGAAGTTTTGTCTCGATTAGCGTTACTTTCTGGTTTTTAGTTCAAATAGGGGATTCAAACTTTAATCGTTGTGTTTCATATACTGAGTTGAGACTGTATTTTCCTTAGGTGCTTGATAGAGTGCGTTATGTAGGTTATCTAGTTGTGTGAAGACGCAACAGGAATTTTGAGGTGAGCAATCTCACAATGTTTATTGGTGTGAGTTGTTTCATTGTTTTATTATCCAGGTTAGACCGGATTTTCATATATAATTGTTAGGTTACCGTTTTATATTATTTTGTCATGGTGTGACTAGTATTGTTTCTTTTGGGAAAAGAATATTGGGTTTTTAGGAAATCATGGTGCGTTCTGTTCCCTTGAGTTGGAAGGTTTTCCTCGTTATTCGTGTGGGTTGTGTGGTTTTTTATATTTGAGTTTACTCATACAAGCTTTCTTATGCTTACCGGGTTTGTTGTGTGGTAACCCGGTGTACTATTGGATAGTGTAGGGGTTAATCCTGCAGGTCAAGGTAATCGTGGCTGAATCTGAGATCTCGTAGTTGTAGCCGTACGGGTAGGAAGCTAATTTTGGGGCTTTAATGTTATTAAGACTTCCGCTGTAGTAAGCTCTGAGGAGCATTTACTTATTATTTTGTTATGCAACTTAATTCGTAAACTTTTGTAATGTAATATCTGACTCTACAGAGTGAGTCTGTGTTGACTTGGTCTTCCCTGTCTCTCCTATTTACCTTGGTAGCAATGGGTGAAGTTACGAAAGCAGATCTTGATGCTCTTACCGCTTCTCTTACCGCAGCGTTTACCGCTACCATCAACACCATGAACAATCAAATTGGAGAAATTCGTGGATTGGTGGGAGAACGAAACAATAACAACAACAACAACAATCGGAATAGAGGTGGGGAAGGAGGCCAGCGAGTTAGGGCTCCACGTGGTGAAGTTGTTGATAATGATTTAGAATCTGAGTCTGAAGAAGAAATTGCATGTGCAACCTGAACAACAAGGACAAGCTGACCAGGATTACAAAGTCAAGGCTGAAATTCCTTTCTTTTCAAGCAACTTGGGTGTGGAAGATTACCTGGATTGGCAGCTTCAGGTGGACAGATTCTTTGAGATTATGGAGGTGCCTGAACACAAGCAGGTTAAGCATGTTGCCTGGAGATTGAAGAGTACTTCTGCAGTTTGGTGGGATAAGTTGCAGAATACTTGAAAGAAGCAGAGCGTTAAAACATGGCGAAGAATGAAACAGCTGATGATGGAAAGATTCTTGTTAGATGATTATGAGCAGTTTCTGTACATGTTGTATATTGAATGTGTCCAGGGAACTAGGACAGTGGCTGAGTACACCGCTGAGTTCTTACGTTATTCAGAGCGTAATGAACTAGGAGAAACTGAGGGCCAGAAGGTGGTTCGCTATATCAGTGGGCTTCAACCTTTCATTCAGGAGAAAATTGGGTTGCAAACTGTGTGGACTGTGGCAGAAGCTTCAAATCTTGCATTAAAGGCAGAATTATTAGAGAAACCTTCACGAGCTTCTTCTTTCCAAAGATATAACTACCAAAGGAGCACAGATTTGGTAAACGCCTCAACTGACAAGGGTAAGCCTTACAGCATAATACAGGAAGTGCTTCTAGGGCTTCCAATCCCCCTTCTAAATGGACTGGCAGTTCTAGCAGTTCTAGTGGTGCTCCAAATAGGGCCCCAAACCAGAGGCTTAATAATCCTTATGCTAGGCCTACAACAGAAGTCTGCTATAGATGCAACAAGCCTGTGCATAGATCTAATGTGTGTCCTGAGAGGAGACAAGCTGCTCTTATAGGTGAGTATGATGAAGATGAAGAAGAAGTTGAAAGAGATGACGATTATGATGGGGCTGAGTTTGCGGTGGAGGAGTCTCCTGAAAAGATTAATATTGTGTTGCAGCGGATTTTATTGTCGCCTAAAGAAGATGGGCAGCGACGCAATATTTTCATGTCACTTTGTTCCATTAATAACAAAGGATGCAATTTGATTGTGGATAATGGGAGCTGTGAAAATTTTGTAGCCAAGAAGCTGGTAAAGTATTTGCAGTTACCTACACAGCCTCATGAGGCACCTTATTCCCTTGGGTGGGTCAAAAAAGGTCCACAGGTTCGAGTTGCTGAGTCCTACTAAGTACCGGTATCCATTGGTAGGCATTATAAAGATGACATTCTGTGTGATATTATCGATATGGATGCTTGTCATATTTTATTTGGGCGACCTTGGCAATATGATGTGGATGTGACTTACAAAGGCAGAGATAATGTGATGATGTTTATATGGAATAGTCATAAAATTGCTATGGCTCCTGTCTTACAATTTGAGAAGTCTGGTGGAAAGAAAGGGGAGAGTTTTCTGACCTTGTCTAGTGGTGAATTTGAGATGGAGGAAGCCTTTAAAGAATCTGAAGTTTTCTGTCCAGTGGTGATTAAAGGTTTGTTGACTGCAGAAAAAGAAGATATAGTGATCCCTAAGGAAATGCAGAATATGTTGGGAGAGTTCGAAGAGCTGATTTCAGATGAGTTGCCCAACGAATTACCACCTATGAGGGACATTCAGCATCAGATTGATTTGGTGCCTGGAGCTAGTTTGTCAAATCTGCCCCATTACCGCATGAGTCCCAAGGAGAACGAGATTTTGAGGGAGCAGATTGAAGACTTGCTGAAAAAAGGGTTCATTCGTGAGAGTATGAGTCCTTGTGCAGTTTCAGTCCTCCTTGTTCCTAAGAATGGCAATCAATGGCGGATGTGTGTTGACAGCAGAGCCATAAATAAGATAATTGTGAAGTACAGGTTTCCTATTCCTCGTTTTGGAGGACATGCTTGATGAGCTGGAGGGTTCCAAGGTGTTTACCAAGATAGATCTTCGAAGTGGTTACCACCAGATTCAAGTCAAGCCAGGAGATGAGTGGAAGACAGCTTTTAAGAGCAAGGATGGCTTATACAAGTGGATGGTTATGCCATTCGGGTTGTCTAATGCACCCAGCACCTTTATGAGGCTTATGAACCAGGTTCTTCGTCCTTTTATTGGTTCTTTTGTCGTGGTGTATTTTGATGATATATTGATATATAGCAGGACCAAGGAAGAACATCTGATACATTTGAGACAGGTTTTGGGCGCCTTACAGGAAAATAAATTGTACATTAACCTGAAAAAGTATACTTTCTGCACTAGTAAGCTGTTGTTTCTGGTGTTAGTGCTGCTGCTGAGGGTATGGCTAGAGATGTGCAGGTTGTTAGAGAAGAAGTTAAGGCCAAGCTGGAAGAAACTAATGCCAAGTATAAAGCTGCAGCTGATAAGCATCGAAGAGTTAAAGTGTTCCAAGAGGGCGATGACGTGATGGTGTTTCTGAGGAAGGAGAGATTTCCTGTTGGTACCTACAACAAGCTGAAGCCCAGAAAATATGGTCCTTTTAAGGTGCTGAGGAAGATCAACGATAATGCTTATGTTGTTGCCCTTCCTGATTCCATGGGCATTTCTAACACCTTTAATGTGGCTGATCTGCATGAGTTTCGTGAAGATGAGGTTCTTTATCTTGAAGAGAACTCGGGGTCAAGTTCTTCGGAGGTGGAGGAGACTGATGTAGAACGAATGGCAGCCTGATTTGAAGAACAATTCGATTGTGCAAAAGGAGGAAAAGGAAAACGAAAGTTACTATTGAAACTTTCGCATTTGGTGTCCGATTCGAGCGTGCCATAGCTTTCCGGAAATGGAATCGCGCCAGGAACAAAACTCGTCGTTATGCCACGACGTGTGGGCTTTTTCGGGCTTTCGGGGTCGTTTAGGGCCTCAAAAATGCAATTTACTGTTTTTCAGAATTTTCGGTTTCCTAGTTTGTTTTGGGTTTGTTTTATTTTTACTCGTGGGCTTTAGGCTTTCATTGTTAGTCGCCCTAGGGTTTCTTTTCTCATATATAAGCAACCTTAAACGGCTGTAGAACTATCTTTTATCTTATTATCAATCAAATAGAGAATTTTCTTTTTTATCTCTGATAGACTCCAGAACTCTTTGTTTAAGTTTATTGCTTGTAAACCTAGGTTACTGTTCCGACTGCGTCATAAAGAAGAACCCATGCGAGAATATGAGCTATAAGAATCTAACGGACAATAATCTAGAATTACAACATAGTTAAATAAAATAAAAAATATAAAAGGGAAAAAAAAAATTCTAGGTTTTGCTTTGCTAGGGTTTCGTAGCAGTTGCTTTACCGGTGCCCTATGGAATCTCGGATAATCATTGCCTCTCCAAGCAGCCTCAATGGAAGGACTAATGCTTTGTCCTTTGTTGCGCCGCCTAGGGAAAAACCATAGGTTTGCTAAACTTGAACCACAGTTGAACACAATTCATCCGCAACCATGCTATATATTGCTCTAACATTGCTACAGCCATGCCGGTGTACAAAGAAACAAGCGTGTCAAATTGCAAAACCAAAACCTCAAATTGCGATATCCAGGCACATCAAAACCTTACACATTATCTTAATATATGAGGAAAAATTCAACCAAAAGTTTGATCAATCCAGCCTTATCAAACAAAAGAAACCAGATAGTAACTAAACGTCTAAACCCTTCCCAGTGACACTACCAATGCAGACTGCAAGAAATTCATAAATTACAAGTTTTGTACTTCTAAGTTCCAAGAAGAGATGGAACTACTGCACTGTGAAAGCTACTGTGCAGAAATGAAAAAGATGAAATAGATGGTTATTTTTTTACGGCTACTAACAGCAGCATCCATTCATTTGTAAGAATTCATCTGAGAAAAGAATACCATAACTATCAAAATGGAATCCAATAGATAAAAAATACAAGGAACTCACCACAGGAACAAAAACAACAAGAAACAAAAGTAGATTGAACGCACGCAAAGTTATCCTTCACACCAGGGTTATGTCCCTGCAACACGTGATCAAAGTGATTCACTGAAAGGTAGCAGCTTATTAAGAAAACACTATATAATCCTCGAAACAACACAAGAATTCACTAGTTATATTCCAAATAGAAAGGGACAAAAGGTGCACCCATTATCTAACTAAGCGTTCCATTCCAACATATCATTAATGCAAGTACAGTACTACTTATTCTCATAACAACCAAAACACGTCTGAACCATAAACTAACAAGATCTCATTGGTGATCAATCTCTCTCTTAGCTCCCCACCTTGTCACACTCACAATTTTCAGATTCTGTAAGTCGGGAAAAAAAAAAAAACAGATATCATATAAAGGTGAACAAGAGGGACTCCAAATTTATACAAAATTACAGAGGAAACAACCAGATAAGGTGATTCAAGGAACTTACGGCTGTGTGAGGCAGAAATTAACATTCCACATATTTTCTTTCATTCTCTGGATTCGTCGAGTTCCATATCTCCATGTTCTCTGAGTCGTAAAATAAAATCAGAAATCATATAAAGCAGAATAAAAGATATTACAACTTTCTTTAAATTAAAGAGAAAGCAACCAGAAAAGAACCTAGTAACAACTCACCTTTTCTATTCTAGTTTTAAGAGGTACATGGGGGCAGCAATCCCTTCTTCTTTAGTTGGTACGATATTTTGCTTTAACTGGATCATGCAAATAAAAGAGACCATTATATTCTAAACACCATATCTTTTGCAAGAATATATAAGGTTGCCAAAATTCTGAAAAATCTCATTCGCAGAACAAGTATATTGTCAATTCTCAAAAAAACACAAAAAAAGGTACAAGTATATTGTAAACAACCGGTCAAAAACAGGAATAACACCCACAACACTAAACAATTTTTTGAACCACTCCTCTATCCATGCATTATATTGAAATTCTGAAACTCATAAAGGGGAAAAAAGCTCCAAAAAAAGCTTTAGTGTTAGATGACTTTAGATTGAGCCTTTACACCCCTGCAACAAGGTCCCTTGTGAGGGTTCAAATTGATGGGATGCCTTGCATGGCTAGGAAGGCTGTGGCAGGTGTCCATATTCCAAGCTTTGTTTCACCTAAAGACATTATCAGGGATTACATCTGCAGGGTACATGCTGAGCATTTTGTTTTTTCTAACTATTGTGCAATTCGAAACTTGAAATGCTTTGTTAATTGTGACAAGCAAGCTAGGTTTTGGCAAATGCTTACTATTGGTTTTCAATTTATAGCAGTGTTGTGTTTACTGAATAAAAGCAATGTGAGCAAATATAAACCCATGAGAGACCAGCAACTGCTTCAGAAAGTATTGACATAGAGTAAAGAGGCACCGAGTCATCCTCATGAACCAAAAAAGGTTCAAAAACCTGGGCCCTGATGACCAAATACTATAAGTTCAAAATAAAAGGCAAGAGAGCATCAAAACTACAATATCAGGTCAAGAAGTGCCCACATACTATCACTGCAAGATAAAACCCACTTCTCTGTAATGGAAATTTGTTTCTAAGAACGTTGCAGCAACAAACACCTCACAATTACAAAGACCCTCACGATTCATACAGTTAGACCAGCTCTATCAAAATAGGCTAAACAAAAGAATATGCATCCCCATGCTACCACTCAATAAGCAAACATGAACAACATTATGAGAATGCAGAACGGCAATCTCGGCAATTGTTCTTCCCGAAGATGAATCCCTATTGAATTCTTATAGATCTGAAGGGACAGCTCTATGGCGGACAGCCACTACGGAACAAAAAGCACCATTCATCATTATATTGTCCGCCTCTAGAATTTACTTCTTATTGTGTTCAGTAAGTAATCATTCGTTTTATAGATTACATATCATCCTACAGTTGTAACAACAGAAAACATATAAGATTGACTAAGGGATCTGGTATAACTCAAAAACAGCATCCCAACTGCAAGAATTTGCAGTTTATTGGCAATAATTACTCTTAAAAGAACAAAACAGAGGATAATCAGAAGAATCGAAGCGCACACAGTTCATTTCAAGAACAGCACTAGAGACCAAAACACTGGAGGCAAGAACCACATAGCTAGCAAACAGCAGAAGAAAAATCACATAAAAGGGCACATAACCCCATTCACAAAATCTAAGAACAAAAGAACAAACTATAGCAACTCAGAATATATATCCAACTTCTACTGGCATTACTTTGTTCAAACACGTCTTTGTATAATTGTGTGTGTAACGTACAGGCATCACTGACTATATGCTAAGGCACTCTGAAGAAGGAAGTTCAAACAAGCAATTCTATTATTGCCAAAAAGAAAAAGAAAAAGAAAAAGAAAAAAGAAATTTCTAGTACAATATTCACAGGGGAGAAAGAATCCAAGAAAAGACTAGTCTTGCAGATCTCCAGCACACATGCATTCATATAGCGAGGAAGACATACATAATACCTATCTTCGAGAGTACAATCATGAGCAAGTGAATCAAAAAAAAGAAGTAACAATGAAAAATCAGGACCCTTTTGCACAGACATAACAATGTTAGGTTGGACAAGTCAGGAAGGCTGCGTCGTTGCAAAATAAAACCATAGCAAGAGATGATATGGTCAAAGGCAATTCAAGGGTGTCTCACATATGCAGCAAGTGAGTGAAACAATTAACGCAAGAGAGATAAATAAGATAAGTGTTTGTTTGAGTCAAATAAAACATGGCATCAAACAAGAGCACATGGCAATTAAGGATCAAAATGAAGCCCTGTATAAGAAGGCAACAAGTGTATCTCAACACGTAATGGCTTCAAGTATATCTAGAAGGCAACAATAGAGCAGCAAATGAAAGCAAACAATCCTTATAATAAAAGCTAGACAATAAGTGATTCAATGAAAGCTCTAAATCATTCTCATGAACTGATTAAAAGCAATGAAAGCAAACCATAAAGCTAGACAAAGCTTCAAATACATGCAATGTTCAGTTGATTAAAGATCTACCCAGCCGCACCTTATTTTCTGGATTTGCCCGACGTGACTTGAGAGCCTCAATGAGGTCGAGCAACATCCCCACGTCGTTCAGATCGCGAAGGCAATACATATCGATATATCTTAGCAACATCCCCACGTCTTGTGGATCCTTTTGGTGGATAAAGTCCAGAACATTGGGCTAAGAAAGGAATCATCAGCCTGAGCATCTTGACATCTTCTCCTCGTTTCATTCTGAATCCCAGTCTCCTGCAAAGTACCAACCACAACTTCCTGTCTTCTTCTGTCGGTTCTTCTTCCCCCTCCTCCAACAGCGTCTCCTCCTCCTCCTCCTCATCCTCCGACATCATCTCGAATTCCGGCTTCTTCCGCTTCTTCGTGTTTTCAATATATTTTCGAATAAGCTCCTCGTCTATCACCTTAGGTCTAAGGCGGTTTCTCGTAACCCTGGCGATGGCAAAGATTATCGATTTCTGTACCGACTCATCAGGAAATCTTTTGATGAAGAGGTGGGAAATTTCTGTAACCTAGAGTTTGGGCCAAACACAAAATAGAGATTTACTTAAACACTCCCCATTGTGTTGCCCAAACGCGGTGCTTCTCTCATTGTCTCATTAAAAACATTGCCGAGTAACAAAAACTCAATGGGACAAAAATAACCTCGGTCGAAGGGGAAAAAGAGCACAACACACCATTCACGTTTCGAGACCATACATGTAGACATCTCCCCCTAATGTCTGTATCTCCCCCTGATGACAACGGTAATTGGAGTTCGGATAACTTCCGCAAACGATGCTACTAACATGTTTCTCGAAAGTGGAATTTAGGCAATGACTTAGTGAGCAAGTCAGCCATACTGTCCTCAGATCGAACCTAATTCGCTTTGATCTTGAGGAGAGTCTATTGTTGCTGATTATTCTTGGTGTTGTAGCCTTGCTTTATTTGTTCAAAACAAGCAGCAAAATTGTTGCATTATCCTATGTGTCCTTGACCCAATGCACCAAAATTGACAAAAAGTATCCCATTTGCCCCAGCAACAAATTTTTATTCCCACCTAATTAATTAATTAGGTGGGAATAAAGCAAAATGACAGTTTTGCCCTTCACTTAATTAATTAATTACATCTGCCTCTATGTCTCTCTCCTCTCTCCACTATCTGAACTCTCTCTCTCTCTCATCCCTCTCCGTTTGCTCTCTCTCTCTCTCTCATCGCTCTCCGATCTGCTCTCTCTCTCTCTCATTCCTCTCCGATCTGCTCTCTCTCCGTCTCTCTCTCTCTCTCATCGCTCCCGGATCTCCAACTCTGGCGAGGTTCGACTTCTCGCCCAGGTTCCGCTGCAACTCGCAGGTGAGCTCGACCGCGTCCAACCGTTGTCTCTCTGACAACGACCGCGTCCAACTGCTGCAACGCCCGCGTCCAACTGCTGCAACACCCAGATTCCGTGCAACTCGCCGGTGAGCTCGATCGCGTCCAACCGCCTCGCCGGTGCGGGTCGACTTTTGCCTGGATTCTGCTGCAGCTCGGCCGGCGCTGACAACGACGACCACACGACGTCTTCGATGGCCTCCTAAACGCTGCCGGTACTCGACCCAAGCTTTGGCAATGGAGAGAGGTGATTGGGTGCCCAGAGCTTTTCTCTGGGTGCCCAAATCAATTTCTAGTTTTTTTTTTTTTTTTTTTTTTAAGTAACAGGACAAAAGGAAAGAAAAAAAAAATTTGAATGTCTATTGCCCTCTAATAGACGTCTATTACCCCTCTATTGGAGGGCAATAGACGGCTATTGGGGGGCAATAGACGTTTTGAATTTATGTAATCTCCTTGTTTTTTTTTCTGTAATCAAAGTTTTATTTGTCTAAATTTAGGGAGATTAGTTCTCATTTTGGCAACTGAAAGTCCTATTGGGGGCAATACATGACTGATAGTCGTCTATTGGGGGGCAATACATGACTGATAGTCGTCTATTGGGGGGCAATACATGGTTGATAGTCGTCTATTGGGGGGCAATAGACGTCTATTGCCCCTCTATTAGGGGGCAATAGATGTCTATTGGGGGCAAAAAAAATTTCCGGTGAGATTTTCAGCAAATTCTGGTGGCCGGTAGCCGGTGACCGGAATCCGGCGAAAAATTGACCGGAATCCGGTGGCCGGTGACCGGACTCCGGCGGTCGGTGACCGGGCTCCGGCAAAGTCTCCCATGGTTTATCTCTCTCTCTCTCTCTAAGTAACAAATGGGTAAGGGTAAAATGGTATTAAAAAAAAATTAAAAAACAAAAAAAAAATCTTAATGGGGTATTAGGGAAGACCTCCTTAGAGTGTTTTGGGTAAGAGAGAATTAAAAAAACTTAATGGGGTAAGTGAGAAAAAAATCTCTAAAAATGGTGTAAATGGACAAAACCCCTTATCCTAAATGCTTGTAGGCTCATCTGTGGGAGACTTCAAACCACAATTGTTCGAACATGCGTAATTATGGATCCAATCCACATACATTCACGAACCACTTTGTGAAGAGCAATAATCTCTGCATTGTTCGAAGATATAGCGACTAAGGTCTATTTCTGTAGACCTCCAAGATGTCACAGTTTTTACCCATGGAGAACACTTAACTAGTTTGGGAATGACCATTGTGTGGGTCAGAGAGATACCCAACATCAGCAAAACCTTCCAAAACACATGTTGTTTTGGGATGGGGATAGAGGACGCAGGCTAGTGTTGGCTGCGTTCCTGGTGTGTGATGGGTCCGAATCCATCATCTCTCTGTAGGGATAGAACAAGCCCATATCATTCGTGCATCTCAAGTACCGAAAGATATCTTTTACACCAATCCAATGGCGTCGCGTTGGCGCAGATCTATACCTTAGCTAACAAGTTCATGGCAAATGAGATGTCCGGTCTTGTGCATTGAGCTAAGTACAATAATGCGCCTATTGTACTTAAGTAAGGCACTCTTGCCTCTAGCACATCTTCGTCATCATCCTTTGAACGAAGAAAATCCTTTTCAGGATCAAGACTACGGACGATCATGGGGGTGCTTGAAGGCTTGACCTTGTCAAAATGCCTAAGCATCTATCAACACGATGCTCAAGTTCCAAACCGAGACATAATTGTGTTCTCCCAAAATCCTTCATCTCAAACTCGGATTTCAAGTGTTCAGCGGTTTCCCTTAACTCTTTAAGGGCTTCCAATGAAGATCATATCCAACATGAACCGCGATAGAATCCGAAATTTGTTATGGAAACGCGCGGGCATATCCCTTCCCAATCAAGTAATCACTTTAGTGAGCGTTTCAATCTTATTGCAAACGCGCTCTGTGGTCTAGAGCCATTTGACTTGGGTAAATGAAGTTCACCATGAACCTTCATGTATATTCCGTATCTAGATCCCCATAGAGATACGTAGTGACCACATTCGTAAGCTACATGATCAGTTATTTGGAAACTACCAAACTGACAGGGTAGTGGAGTGCAATGATATCCATTACGAGAGAATATATCTCATCGTAGTCGATTCTAGAGAGTTTTGTGAGAAGCCTTGCGCCATAAGGCGAGATTACCATCTCTTTTTTCTCATCACGCTTTCTAATGAAGACCCCATTAGTCAATAGGTTTTATGTTAGGAGGTGTTGGCATCACTGGCTCAAAAACCTTCCTCTTCGTTAGAGAATCCAACTTAACCTGGATCGCATCTTTCCATATAGACCAAATTTCTCTACGTTGGCATTCATTCATCAACGGAGCGTGGTTTGATATCATCGGACTCAACAAACTCATGCGCAACTACATCATCAATTATGATGGAGTTTATATCCCACGTCTCATGTACACTAGTGTAATTTTCAAAGAGCTCTATATTCTCAGGAATAGGTTCTGACATTGAGGCATCCCCCAATGATAACCATAACCGGAAGATTCTCATGAGAAGTATTTTGAGTGTCGATGATCCAAGGATTAGGTTGTGCCAAAGCATCCTTCGAACCCACGGGCCTCCCACGCATCCTAGCTGGGGCCATGGTCTGTAATGCCAGAGTGCCACTCTCTTTGGCGTTGGCGCCATGCCTACCTCCGTGTAGGGTGGCGCTACGTCCTCTTGTAGGTACGTACTTCCTTGCAGGCATATTTGCAGCAAATGTGTGTGATCTCGTCACTTTAACAGGGATCGAGATGAGACATAGTGAGGACAGGCCATGACAATTCCTGTCGTTCCTGCTACATCCGTGTTCTTATCTCCCCCTAACGACGGGAAGACTGTCTCATCAAAGTGACAACCCGCAAATCTAGTGGTAAGGAGATCGCCTTGCAAGGGTATTAAGTGGCGAACGATTGTTGGAGTCTCAAATCCAACGTAGTTGCCCATTCGTCTGTAAGGACCCATCATAGAGCGTTGTGGTAGTGCAATTGGCACATAAATGGCACACTCAAATATGCGTAAGTACGAAATACTTGTACCCAGTCACTAGCTGTAACGTAGAGATACATTGAGTGGCGGTAGGTCATAGACGAATTAGCATAGCTGCATGCGATATTGCATCACCCCAAGTGGATATAAAGAGATTGGTGCGCATTACCAATGTCCGGACTACCATCGTAGTCGTTTCCGCAACACCATTTGGGTGTGTACATGGGAATGTGATGTCAGACATGAGTCCCATTGCAATAACCATCGAAAGTCTTCGATGTAAACTCTCTAGCATAGTCAAATCCAATTAACTGAATAAGATGATCTGGGGAGTGAGCCCGTTGTCATATGATATGTGATAGGAGTGTAGCATAAGCAGCATTACAAGTGGACAATGGCACAACACGTGACCAGTGTGTTTGCGTGTCAACCAACATCATGAGATATTTAAACGTCCGCAAGTTGGTTGAATCAGTCCACAGAATGCCCATGGATTCTATGTAGGAACAAAATGAGTATTTTCATATCCTTTGCATAGGACGGTCTCAGTCCTAACTTCCCTTAAGGAACGGGCTTTGTAAAGCGAATGAAAGGCCTTAGAATCAACCAATGAGGATTTTGGTTGGGCATAAGCGTCTGAAACGCTATTTAAAGCAAAGTTGGTGATTGCAACATCACCTGGCGCGTCATCACCATGATGTACGCTATCCATGGCATCATGGGTAAGGACTGTGCCAGCCCTAGGCTGGTGGTGGACGGAGGTGGTGCCCTAGGCAACACCGTCGGTCACACTTAGTCCAGGAATCAACTTTTGATTCATGCTTCGTTTCGCTCGAGAGAAATGATGTCCATGTGAAGTCTTTAGTAGACGGATCATCATATCATGACTAGGATGACCTATCCTGTCGTGACAAAGCCAATATGTGTCTAAATCCAAGAGATCTTCTCTCATAACTTTATTGGATTTAATAACTCGAATAGTGACATAGAGTCCACTAGAGAGACACATAAACTTCTCTAAAATGTGCCTTTGTTTGCAATCGTTAGAGGTATTGCAAAGGAACTCATTTCTGTTCTCTTCATGCGTTTTCGCATGGAATCCGTTGGCTATTCATAGGGGCGATTTGCCCTAGGAGCGTAGAGAGTTTCTGTGACAGTTTTCAAGGTGCCATTTGGCAAAGGGGAACTTGGGTTATTCCATGTCCTTGAATTAATACTGATGGCCCAGCCATCGTAGTCACAAAGTCATATGCTCATAATTAAAATGGAGTCATAATGAAAAGAACTCAAAATTTTATTCCTAAGCCAACGGAGTTACATCATTGTCTCTTTGACCAAAGAAAATCTAATCCAAAATGCTAGCTAATGCAAAACAATGGTAGTCGTCTAACTTCTTTCGGTAATTTCAAAATAAATGTGACCAGGTGAGTAGAAAGATGTCGGTGGAGCAAGGCTCGCTTAAGTACCACTAATCTCAGAACCTTCCTAGACATCAGACTTACTTTAGGTGAGCCTACTTTGAAGAAAGACTAAACCATTGGCATTTACTACAAAAATATGGCAATTGCCTATTACATCTCTTGGAAAAATAAAGACTTAAACAGAATTGGCGATCTATTGATCCTAGCCAAATTTGCAGTCTTCAACCCTTCACTCTAGATCATTTTCTTAATCTTCTTGTTCCACATAGTGAGTATCTCTTGCTTTACAATATGCTTTGTAGGCGGTGACAATTTCTTCACGAGCTCTACAAATGTGTGCCCAATGACCGGATACACCACATCGAGAACATACATCTCTTTGCTCAGACTCCATTGATTGAGGCGTTTTGAAAGCGTCATTTAGATGGCCAGAGGCGTTGTCTCCCTCTGTAACGTCCCGAGCCTAAATTTACCCGTTTACTAGTCATTTGGACGGTAAACGACAACTACTTTCACTTTTTACCTTGTTTCGATACTTTAGTGGCCTAAAAGGTTGATTTTTGTTCGGGGCCGTTTATGAGAAAATTTCCTTCATAAAAGTTGTAGAGGACTTTAAACCGAGCGCGTGCATATGTGGTGCGTAAAATTTAGACTTAGTATGTGAAAGTTATGGCCGGAAATGTAAATATTACTATTCATGGTAACTTTTAGTTATAAAAGAAGAAATTACTGTGGTAGGTTTCCAAAACCGGAAACCCACCCTCTTCTCTCTCCTCTCCCCCGAACTCTCTCTTTCCCTTTCGGTCACTCTGCCTCCCCCTCGATTTTTCGCCGTCCGGCCACCAACCGGCGAACAGCCGGCCACCACGTGAGCGCCTCCTTCCTCCCTGCACCCCAGCGGCCTTGGGTTGTGACGATTTGGCCAAGAAACCTCGGATCAAAGCAAAATTCTTCACAGCTGCAGTTTGGAGTTTTCGTCGATTCCCGGCGATTCCGGCCACCTCCGGTCACCAAACCGACATCGAAGGTCGGGTTTTTGCCAAGGATCATTTCCCCTAAGGTCTTGCATTCCAATTTGCTGTGTGGAGGCCGGATTGACAATTGCAATATCTAGGGTTCTTGGGTTTTTCTGGAAAAACTTCACCGGCCAGTTTGGAGCCCTTCAAGGTAAAATTGAAACTTGTTGTAGTTGAAAGAAGGGTTGGGTTTGTTGAGTAGAAGCTACTGTCCAAATTTGGTGGCCATCGGAGGTGGTGGCCGCCGGCACGTGGGCCCCAAGCTCCGCCACTGTGGGTCCCACGCTCAGCCACTGTGGGTGGCGTGTGGTGGCGCGTAGGGCTGACATTTAATTGCAATTTTTAGCCCATTAAATCCTATAATTTGAGTAGAGCTTGTTTATGAAGTTTGGTAATTTTTGGAGGAGTTACGAATTGATTATGCATGAATTTTTGAATTTAGGGGTTTCGAATATCGATTTCCGAGAATCCGACCGTCGGATTTCTCTCGAGTTTACTTTAGAATTTGTAATTCGACGAATAGAATTTATTGATGAAGTATGGATGGAATCCTAGGTGATTTGAAGGAGTTGAGGTCGGGAAACGTTTAGAATCGACGTTTAATTATCGGATAGTTAAATTTCGTCCTGTAATTATATTCTTACGAATGTCATTCGTACAGGACGAGGTACCGACCCATCGCTCGACGAGGATCCTTACGCTTGGATGCCACGTTAGCCGTATACTGTGAGTGGACTTTTGTTTTCTAAATAATGATGCATGCGTTTATTTTCTTGAATTAATGCTTTACCTAATTAATATATTACTTTCGAGCATACGCATGGATTTCGGAAATTTATTTCGATTCATCACGTGGATTTTTTTTCAATAATGATTTTCATGAAGTATTTATGATTTATACCGGTTGTGAATTTCGGTTATTAAGTTGTTATGCTCGGATTCGAATTTATAATTGATGTTGATTCTCGACGAATTGTTTTCGATGTGATTTCCGGATTTATACTATTTATATTATATTTATATTCGTCAATTTGAGATTTTATTTTCGGAATGAGTTTTCGATGAAGTAAATCTTCATATTTATGTATCGACTTTCGATTTTGGCATTGGGAATGCCTTATTGATAATCTAATTATTCTTTTAGTGTGTGGGACACGCTGTTGATATATACGACCCTTTACGAGAATTTCTGGGTACGGTTGGGAATCGTACCCGTGTTTTTCTTTATTCGTGGGACATGGGGAAGCCTTATAGATTTATTGGTTTTGAATAGTTTTAACCCACCATACCTGGGTCGTCATATTTATTGCTAGCTAGCCTATTAGTACTCCTCCCTGCTTACTATGTGTTTGTGGGTGAGTAAGAGCAGAGCATGGGATGCTCCAGAGTGTGGGACACTCCGACCCGAGCCTGGGAGGCTCCCTTCTTTCGTATGGTGAAATTTCTTCCCCATATTTTATCGTTTTTTTTTTTACTAGCGGGGCTAGTCTGATTTCTTTTAACCAGCGGGGCTGGTATGTTTTTCATGAGTTTTTGAGTTTAAAGAAATATGTTTTATAAACGTTGCATGCATCGAGATTTTATAAATCTAAATTTGTGGGAAAGTATAAACTTTTCTTCCGTTATGCTTATTTATTTTGTCCACTCACGCTAACGTTTTTTTTATGTACTTTCCCCCTGGGCCCTTTGGTTTCAATTGCCCATATCGCAGCGTTGCTGACCTGCTTAGGAGTGGAGGCTAGCACCACCTTTGCTATCTATCCTCAGTAGGTTATTTATTAACCTACCTTATGTATCATATTTCGAGTGTGTTCTATAGATTGCTCTGAGTACCTTAAAAGGTTGGATTTATACATTTGTATAATTATGAGTGTATGGGAGTTGTATAATATTGGGGGAAGTTGAAAGATTTGAATTGCTGGGTTGTAATTTATATCAGTGATTATGTTGGTGTAGTACGATGTTTATATTTGGAAATTTGCGGATTGTTGCTAGGAAGCAGGGTGGCTTCAAGCATAAAAATTTATTATACTTAGAAGTGTTTTCAGCAGGGTTAGGGTTGTCCACTTTTAGGGGAAGTTCTGTCGAATTTTCCCGAAAAGTGGACCCCGCAGGTCCATCCTGGAGTTAGGAGGGTAATTCCGGGTTGCCTCCAGCTCTTTCCACGTTGACCTCTTCGTATTTTGGTGGTTACCTTCCCAAGTAGAGCGATTATATGGACCAGAACGTCTAGAAGTATCCCTAAAATTAGAGTTTCGTTCTTGGCGCCCTATCTTAGGGGCGCGACTATAATTGGATTACGGAATATGCTTTGTTTCCACTGATCTCGAATTATAGTTCTTCACAAGGATGTTGTCATGTCTTCTCAATCAACATCGCAATTGTGATCTCTTTACCACAGAATTCCATTAAGGATTTAATGCGAAGTGGTTCCGAGTTGTAGTCAATAACTGACTTGAAATCATAGAAGCAGAGGCTATGCCATCTCACTTCTAATTCAGGAAGCAAGGAGTCACAGACGTTGCCAAATCTTTCTTCGAGTGAGACCCACAACCTTCTGGGGTCTTCTTCATTCATATACTCATACTGGAGCGAATCTTCCATATGACGAGTCATTATGATGATTGGTTTCGCCTTATTTGCCTCTAAGGCTGCTCTATTTGCTTCCAAAGCTTGAGCTTGCTCAATAGTTAACACGTCCTGCCTAGGCTCGAGAATCGTATCCAGGATTCCATCGGCCTTGAGATGCTGGCGAACATCACGAACCCACTTGTGATATCCAGAGCCAGTTGTTCCCAATAGAGCGAAGTCCAATTTGTTCAGGTTACTCATCCTGAAAGAGAACAAGAAATTAGGGTTAGTTTCAGAGCGTAAAAGGCTACCACGAAAACATATAAAATTTCTGAGCATGGTCGCTCCCAAGAAATTATGAATTTCCAAGCGTAATCGCTTCCAAAAAATTAGGATTTCTGAGCATAGTCGCTTCCAAAAAATCCAATTCCAAGAGGTATTGGATTAGATCAAAACAATGATGTGTGTGGTCAATCGTTTTCTTCTCAACAAACTCTAAGTTTGGAGGACTCTAAAAGCTCCAAGCTTGGAGTCACGAACCCCAATAGTTCGGCTTTTGGTCTCCCCTATGAAGAAGAAAGGGGGGTAGAAGAAGGGAGGTTGCAAGTCCCAGAGAAAAAGAAGAGAAAATGAATAAAAACTCCAAAACGGGAACTTTTAGTAAAAAAATACCTCGAAATAGGTGGCTGGAAAAAGTCGCCGGAAAAGTGGTCGGAAAATGGCCGGAAAGTCGCCGAAAATCTGGCAAGAAAGTTGCCGGAAAAGTCATTGACCGCAGTTGACCAGATGTTGACCAAATGGTTGACCGGTGGACTGACGTGGCTCTGGTGCTAACGTGGCAGGCTGACGTCAGTGGGCCTGTGTCAGTGGGCTGGGCTTTGTCTTCTTCCTTCTGGGCTGGGCTGCTTCTTTCTTCTTCTTCTTCTTTTTCTTTTCTTTTCTGCTTCTACCGGTTCAAGAGTGTAGTTCCTCAGGTGGCCAGTTCACCTATTTTTAGGCCGGTTCCGGGGAAACTGTTTCCGGTTCCCGAATTATGATATAGAGGATCTGGTTCTATAAAAATTTGGTAGCAATTGGAGGTCTGGAAGGTCTTAAACCGGTGTAATATTTGCTGCGGGTGGTTTAGAGCTTCCGGTGGCCGGTTCGATAGGTTTCCGGCCGATTCTTGGGGTGTCGCCGCCGGTTTTGGACTTTTGGGGTGGAGGGCTTCAAGGTGGGCGGCGGGGGCCGCAAGGGTTTCAAGGTTTTGTATTCAGATTTAGGGTTTTGGCTATTAGGTTTTAGGGTTAGGGCTTCGTGCTGATAACGTGTTTTAGAGAAACGGGAATTGAGAGGAATTTGCTGTGTATACTCATTGATAATAGGGGTCTCTTTATATAGAGTATTACAATTGACAGGACCCGCCCCGAATTTCACCCTGAAATCCGAGGTGGCCCTGCGGGGCCCACCTTAGAGATAACCCTACCGAGAACTGGTCGAGTCACCCCTAAAGTGGACTACCCAAAACAGTAAGCTACGATAGATCAGAGCCAAACAAAGAAGTGCGGAAGCTATTCATCAACTATGCCTCGAACCATGTATGCCCGACCTCAACTAATAGCGCCTGCAAACTGGGCATTAGAAACCGAAGGGCCCAGGGGAAAGTAGAGGAAAAACGTTAGCGTGAGTGGACAAAAATAAACAATTTAAAAGAAAAAGGATTTCATACTTTCCCACATTTATTTCATTAAAAACCTCGATGCATGCACAAATGGTAAAACACATTTAGCTTTAAATCCAAGGATTTCAAAACGATAAACCGACTAGCCTCGCTAGTCAAAACATTCGAAAATAATGTATCGTAAAACCGAAATCTTGTTTCTCAAGAAAATAAGACCAGCCCCGCTGGCTACAGTGAAAATCGGACTAGCCCCGCTAGTCAAGCAACGATAAAATATGGGGAAGAAGTTTCACCATACGAAAGAAGGGAGCCTCCCAGGCTCGGGTCGGAGTGTCCCACACTCTGGAGCATCCCATGCTCTGCTCTTACTCACTCACCCACAAACACATACTAAGCAGGGAGGAGTACTAATAGGCTAGCTAGCAATAAAATATGACGACCCAGGTATGGCGGGTAAAAACTAATAAAATCCCATAAATCTTTAAGGCTTCCCCATGTCCCACGAATAAAGAAAAACGCGGGTACGATTCCCAACCGTACCCGGAAATTCTCGTAAAACGTCGTATAAATCGACAGCGTGTCCCACACGCTAAGAAAATAATTAGATCAATTATAAATCGCAGTTCCGAAACAAAACTGAATCCAGAATCATCAATGAGGCATTCCCAATGCCAAAACCGTAAATCGAAAGTCAATAAATAACAAGAAATATAATTCCATCGAAATCCCATTTCGAAAAATATTCCAGAAATATCAATATCGACGAATAAAATATATTAATAAATTCCGGAAATCACCTCGGAAAAATAATTCGTCGAAAATCACTTAAATCACAAGTTCAAATCCGAGCGAATAAAACTCACGTTCCAAAAATCATGATGGAAAATCCAAGCAATATTCCAAAACCGAAATCATATCCGAAACTAAAATAATATGATAATTAATAAAACATTAATTCGAAAAATAAATGCATGCATCAATATTCAAAAACAAACGTCCACTCACAGTACTATTGGCGATCACACAAACACGTTCCTTCATCTAGCCATAGCTCGCAACAACGTCCTGTACACAAGTACATTACCATAAACGACAATTCGACTAAATAATTACGAACCTAAACGAAACCCGAAAATCCCTATCTCCACTACTTCTCAAATTCAATCCAATTCTCTTCCACAACACCAATTCCTCAATCTACATATTCCACAATGAAAACGAGGAAAATCCGACGGTCGGATTTCCAACAATTCCACCACAAAACACCGAACTTCGAAAAATCACAAACAATTTCAAACTCCTCCAAAATTCACCAAACTTCACATACAAGCTCTACAATAGTCATACAATTTAATGAGCTAAAAACTGGAATTAAATCACTGCACAACACGCCTCCACGCGCCACCAACAGTGGCGGCGCGTGGGCCCCACGGGCCGGCGGCCACCACCTCCGATGGCCACCAAATTTGGACAGTAGCATCTACTCAACACACCCAACCATTCATTCAACTACAACAAGTTCCAATTTTACCTGAAAGAGCTCCAATTCGGCCGATGAACACAAGCCCAGAAATTTCTCAAGAACCCTAAAATTTCAATTCATCAATTCGACTTCTACACAACAAATCGTGACACAAGGCCATAGGGGAAATGATCAGTGATGAAAACCGAACCTTCGATGTCAATTTCGTAGCCAGAAACGGCCGGAATCGGAAGAATCGCCGGAAAACCCCAATCTGCTACAGTGAAGTTCACGGCTCCACCGGTCGAGCCACCGCAAAACACCACCCCAGGCGTGTCAAGGGAGAGAAGGCGAGCCTGATGATGTCCGGATTCCATCGTGGGGTGGCCGGAAAAGGAAGAAATCGGAGGGAGAAGAAATCGGGCCGAAGAGGAGAAAGGATCGGGGGAGAGGAGAGAGAAAAGCCGGTAAGTTTCCAAAATGGAAACTTACCACAGTAAATTGGCTATTTATAGAAACTTACCATGAACAGTAACCATAAACAGTAACTTTACTATTTCGCTTATAACTTTTGCATACGAGCTCCGATTTTTACGTACCACATATCCACGCGCTCGGTTTAACGTCCCCTACAACTTCCATGAAGAACATTTTCTCAAATTTTGACCCGAACAAAAAGTCGACTTTTAGGGCCACTAAAAGTACTAAACCGAAAGTAAAAGTGAAAGTAAAAGTCGTTTACCGTCCAAATGACTAGTAAACAGGTGAATTTGGGTTCGGGACGTTACAATCTCCCCTCCTTATAAAAATTTCGCCCTCGAAATTAACACGGACAAGTAACAACCCTGCACGTCCCCAAATGTCACTTACATAGTCGGTCACGTCATGTAACACATCTTCCGAGACTTGTTTCAACGTCAGAACTAATATCTCAATAGCTTAACCATTACCACCAGTAATGGCACCCAGATAGTAAGACCACTTAATTCCTCCAAAGCAATCCTCTACATGTATTAAACTCAAACAACAAACAATTTTCCCGGACGACAAAACACCATTCACCAAGTCTTCCATAAACGGTATCCATGATAGAGAACAAATGGCACTCGTCCAATATCTAGTATCAAACCACACAACAGACGGATCTGAAAGTGGTCCCACCACGTAACAATCCAATTTCCTCGAATTAATCACCACTGAAATACTTTACTGTTATCAATGACCAGAGTCACTTGGAAACACAACATCTAACCATAAAATTCAAAATATTTATTCAATTTTCCACTATAAATGGTTTCCCAACACTGAGGTTCCTAAACAATCACCAAAAACTTCCGATAATAATTCCAATGCTATTTAACAACCGATCACATCACAAAACACAATTTCTCGAAACTTGGTTCAAAGTCAAAACCACCATTATTACCAAGTCCATTTCCTCCCACAATCCAGATTTCCGAAGCAATTATATCATCCAGAGACAGCCCAAAGCTATTGTCACTCGTCTCAGACACTCAAACACAAACTCGAACTCTGGTTTCCGCACCATAATCCATGCCCCAACAAAATGGTTGGCAACGAGGAAAAGACAACCACAACATTTTCCTCGAATCACATTTCGTAGCACAACTCGAAACTCTAGAGTAGTTTTACTCTACCATCACCAGAGATAGGCGCAAAACAATTAACCAAACGAATACGCAAAGAAAACCCTAAGAGGTCGGCGTACAAGAGGCATAGCACCAGAAGAAAACCAACTAGCTTTGTACCTTACACACTTGATGAATACCACAATACCGAAGAGTACACGATGGGGAACCGCTGCAGTCGGGCCATCACTCGAGAGGTACTGGGCAACACCATGCATATAAGGTAACAGAATAGAAACGAGTCTACAGAACCTAACAACCTAATGCTCTGATACCAAATTGACAGGACCCGCCCCGAATTTCACCCTGAAATCCGAGGTGGCCCTGCGGGGCCCACCTTAGAGATAACCCTACCGAGAACTGGTCGAGTCACCCCTAAAGTGGACTACCCAAAACAGTAAGCTACGATAGATCAGAGCCAAACAAAGAAGTGCGGAAGTTATTCATCAACTATGCCTCGAACCATGTATGCCCGACCTCAACTAATAGCGCCTGCAAACTGGGCATTAGAAACCGAAGGGCCCAGGGGAAAGTAGAGGAAAAACATTAGCGTGAGTGGACAAAAATAAACAATTTAAAAGAAAAAGGATTTCATACTTTCCCACATTTATTTCATTAAAAACCTCGATGCATGCACAAATGGTAAAACACATTTAGCTTTAAATCCAAGGATTTCAAAACGATAAACCGACTAGCCTAGCTAGTCAAAACATTCGAAAATAATGTATCGTAAAACCGAAATCTCGTTTCTCAAGAAAATAAGACCAGCCCCGGTGGCTACAGTGAAAATCGGACTAGCCCCGCTAGTCAAGCAACGATAAAATATGGGGAAGAAGTTTCACCATACGAAAGAAGGGAGCCTCCCAGGCTCGGGTCGGAGTGTCCCACACTCTGGAGCATCCCATGCTCTGCTCTTACTCACCCACAAACACATAGTAAGCAGGGAGGAGTACTAATAGGCTAGCTAGCAATAAAATATGACGACCCAGGTATGGCGGGTAAAAACTAATAAAATCCCATAAATCTTTAAGGCTTCCCCATGTCCCACGAATAAAGAAAAACGCGGGTACGATTCCCAACCGTACCCGGAAATTCTCGTAAAACGTCGTATAAATCGACAGCGTGTCCCACACGCTAAGAAAATAATTAGATCAATTATAAATCGCAGTTCCGAAACAAAACTGAATCCAGAATCATCAATGAGGCATTCCCAATGCCAAAACCGTAAATCGAAAGTCAATAAATAACAAGAAATATAATTCCATCGAAATCCCATTTCGAAAAATATTCCAGAAATATCAATATCGACGAATAAAATATATTAATAAATTCCGGAAATCACCTCGGAAAAATAATTCGTCGAAAATCACTTAAATCACAAGTTCAAATCCGAGCGAATAAAACTCACGTTCCAAAAATCATGATGGAAAATCCAAGCAATATTCCAAAACCGAAATCATATCCGAAACTAAAATAATATGATAATTAATAAAACATTAATTCGAAAAATAAATGCATGCATCAATATTCAAAAACAAACGTCCACTCACAGTACTATTGGTGATCACACAAACACGTTCCTTCATCTAGCCATAGCTCGCAACAACGTCCTGTACACAAGTACATTACCATAAACGACAATTCGACTAAATAATTACGAACCTAAACGAAACCCGAAAATCCCTATCTCCACTACTTCTCAAATTCAATCCAATTCTCTTCCACAACACCAATTCCTCAATCTACATATTCCACAATGAAAACGAGGAAAATCCGACGGTCGGATTTCCAACAATTCCACCACAAAACACCGAACTTCGAAAAATCACAAACAATTTCAAACTCCTCCAAAATTCACCAAACTTCACATACAAGCTCTACAATAGTCATACAATTTAATGAGCTAAAAACTGGAATTAAATCACTGCACAACACGCCTCCACGCGCCACCAACAGTGGCGGCGCGTGGGCCCCACGGGCCGGCGGCCACCACCTCCGATGGCCACCAAATTTGGACAGTAGCATCTACTCAACACACCCAACCATTCATTCAACTACAACAAGTTCCAATTTTACCTGAAAGAGCTCCAATTCGGCCGATGAACACAAGCCCAGAAATTTCTCAAGAACCCTAAAATTTCAATTCATCAATTCGACTTCTACACAACAAATCGTGACACAAGGCCATAGGGGAAATGATCAGTGATGAAAACCGAACCTTCGATGTCAATTTCGTAGCCAGAAACGGCCGGAATCGGAAGAATCGCCGGAAAACCCCAATCTGCTACAGTGAAGTTCACGGCTCCACCGGTCGAGCCACCGCAAAACACCACCCCAGGCGTGTCAAGGGAGAGAAGGCGAGCCTGATGATGTCCGGATTCCATCGTGGGGTGGCCGGAAAAGGAAGAAATCGGAGGGAGAAGAAATCGGGCCGAAGAGGAGAAAGGATCGGGGGAGAGGAGAGAGAAAAGCCGGTAAGTTTCCAAAATGGAAACTTACCACAGTAAATTGGCTATTTATAGAAACTTACCATGAACAGTAACCATAAACAGTAACTTTACTATTTCGCTTATAACTTTTGCATACGAGCTCCGATTTTTACGTACCACATATCCACGCGCTCGGTTTAACGTCCCCTACAACTTCCATGAAGAACATTTTCTCAAATTTTGACCCGAACAAAAAGTCGACTTTTAGGGCCACTAAAAGTACTAAACCGAAAGTAAAAGTGAAAGTAAAGGTCGTTTACCGTCCAAATGACTAGTAAACAGGTGAATTTGGGTTCGGGACGTTACAACAATGCATAGAATCCAAATCATACAAGGAAAGTAATGATACATTGAATAGGAATCTAGATCCTTCTGATGTAACCCTATTACCACTAGGTCAAGTAACCTAGAGTTTGGGCCAAACACAAAATAGAGATTTACTTAAACAGAAATAGAATTATTATTATTATTCCTCTATATAAATAGGCTCTTATTATTAATGGAATACACAATTTATTCTCCCGAAATTTAGAGCTTGAAATTCGGATTTGAAGCCCGAAACTTTCAAGTTTGATCAAGCTCGATCTAGACCGATTTAGACTTGGTGCCAAGTATGAAAATTGCTCCCCTTGTTGTACTCTACAAGTTGCTCAGAGCAGATCTTGTTGATTTTGAAGTTCATGGCGGCGCATGGGGCTCACGCCCAACCACTTGTCGCAGCGCGTCCGGCCACCGTTGGAGCATCTGGTTGTTCCATTAACCTCTGTTTATCGATACGAACGTTAAAATGTCTTTAGTTTTGTCATTGCTCGATTTTTTAGATGAGTTAGGTTAATTTTGGTTTCGGTTTCGGTTCATCGATTTTCGATTCGTGAGTATCAGATCGTTGCTTGGTCCTTGAAGTGTTCCGAAGACCTTGGGTGGTCTCAGATGAAGTTTTGTCTCAATTGACTGAAAATTCAATTTTTAGTTCAAGTACGTGTTTCAGACTTTGAAAGCTTTTGTGCTTCGTTTTTATTGAGTTGAGACCTTGTTGCTTGGTGCTTGAAAAGATCATTTTGAGCGGAGTTTTTGTGGTCTGTGCTTATCTCATTTTGTGTGAAGACGCAGCGGGATTTCGAGGTGAGTAAATCTCACATTGTTTTGGTTCGTGATTGAATCTATTTCATTGTTTTATTAGGATTGATTGGTAGCTGTAAATTCAGATTTATCGAAATAAATATTTGTTTTTGTCACGCCCCAAATTTCGAATAAAGAAATTCAAATACGAAATGCGATAACTCAAATAGTAACACAAGAGATGCTTAGGAATTTTTTTTTTTCATTTAAACTAAACAACAAAAATAAACTGAGCCCACAAATGTTAATACCGTCTCATTCTCTAGAGTCACATATTACATTACAATGTGTTTACATAAACTCGAAATCATCAGAGTAAAATGTAAACGCTCACTAAGAGCATACTACAAACAACAAGTACAATAACAAAATAGGTTATGACTGCAACAAGCCAACAACAATCTCGATTTCAACCCTAGTAGTCCTGACCTGCAGGAATAACCCCTACACATGGAATAGTGCAACGGATTGCAACAACAAACCCAGTAAGCTTTTTAAGCTCATATGATTAAACTCAACTGAAATGACTCAAACAACACATGTTTATAATTTTCTCAACTTAAGAATAAATTAAAGCAACCAACAATTTCAACTCCACCAAACCACCCTTTCAACTTAAGTGAACAATCACACGTTTAAATGTGAAACCCATGTCCCTCTTGGACAACAAAAGAAAGAATAAGCTTGAAACTCTCTTTTAAAAACACGTACTCATGAGTCGCAATAACACACTGTCATGCCCCGAATTTCGAATAAAGAAATTCAAATCGGAAACGCAATAACCTAACAAGCTCAAAAAGAATACTCAGAAAATTTTTCATTTAAACTATGCAACAAAACCAACTGAGCTCACAATGTCAATACTGACTCGTTCTTTAGAATCACATATTACATTACAAAAGAGTTTACAAATTAAACTGAATAACAATTCAATGAGTAAACGCACCCACCACACTCACTACACAGAAGAAGACTAAAATCAAAAGTACTTCTACATCCAAGCTACGGCAGCAACAAAACCTCAACTTCAACGACAGTTATTCATTACTCTTATCTGCATAATAACCTCTACACCATGGAATAGTGCACCGGGTTGAAACAACAAACTCGGTATGCTTTTGCAAGCTCGTATGAGTAAACCCAAATAACCAAAAAACACCTTTCCGACTCAAGGACAATAAATCATCTCAATGATTAATTCAAAATCAAATCCTTTTCTTTTTAAGGAAAACACACGTCACCACCGTGACAAACCAAGTCATTTGAAATCTCAACAACAAACCCAAGAAATCGCTTTTCTTTCCTCTTGACAGGAAGCATTTGTCAACTCACTACGAGTCTCAACCACAACTACACTCACAAATAAACTAACTAAAACCAGTAATTCCTTGCATAGAAAAATTAGTTCAGGAGATCACCAAAAAACATAATCTAAAACCATAGTACTCCCTGCATATAGTTTAGTTCAGAAGATTACATTAAAGAAGTTATATTTAGTGAAAGTTATTTCCTTTTTAAGAAATTTTTGGTATAAGTAGGAAAAATCCCAATAAAAAAATCAGAAGTTTCCATTTTGGGAAACTTTTCAGAAAAATCAGGAAGATTTCTCTCTCAACCGACCTCGGATTCGACCCGCGTAAGGCCGATCTGACTTGGCCGGAACTCGGCCTTCCAACGTTTTCCTGCGGTGAAACGAGCACCAACACCAGCTCAAAATTTCCTCATTTCCTTCCCCCAGCCACCGACTTGTTCCCAGATGCACTGTATACGGCGGATCGAACGACGAAAAATGTGGCAGTGCTGACCCGGATTTAACTTCCTCCTCCGACCACGGCGGCGGCTGAAACCATATAGGTTTTGAAGCTCTCTTCTTCTTCTTTCCATCCATGGCAGCTTTGAAGATTGAATTGAAGTGTGGAGCGAGAAATCACGGTTTCAAGTTCAACAGTAGAGATCTTTCGAGCTCGATCTAGGCCGATTCGGCCTTGGTGCTAGTTATGAAAGTTGTACTTCGTGTTGTGATCTACAAGCTAGGCAGAGTTGATCTTCCAGATGGCAAGTTTGACCAGCTGCACGTGAGCCGCTTGTGGGGCTCACGTGCAGCCGCTTGTGGCGACGCGTTCGGCCTCCCTAAGAGCAGTTGTTTTGCTTTGTTGGCTTCCATTCGTCGATAATAACATGTAGGTATGTTTAGTTTTGTGTTTTTTCGATTGTTTGGATAAGTTGGGTTATTTTCAGTTTTGGTTCGTATGATGTTTGATCCATGTGAATTCGACCATTGGATTTTCCTTTTGTTTGGGGCAGTTTGATCCTAAGAGTGTCCCGTAGACCTTGTGGTGTCTCGGGTGAGGTTTCGTCTCGATTGACATAGTCTTTAGTGTTAGTTCAAGTGTTTAGAACATAGACGCTTTCGTACCTCGTGTGGTATTGAATTGTGATCGTAATGTGATTAGGTATGTGACGAAGTTGTGTTGAGCGAATTGTGGCTATTTGTTTTTATCTCAATTTGTGTGTGAAAACGCAGCGGGATTCAAAGGCGAGTAAATCTCACAATATTCATTTACGAATAAAGTTACCTTATCGTCTTGGAGCTATATAGTTAACTGTGAACTATAGTTGGTATTAGTGACATTCTTGAGTGAATGACTACATGTGTAGATATAACAAGAGAAAAAAAAATACACACACACACACGTGAAATATATATCTTATTAAATTGATTGCGTGATTGAAATAATACTAGTGATTGCGTTCATTATATTTTTCTGTGATGTGACATTTCGGACTTGCAATATATTGTGAAAATGTAGTTTATATTAGAGAAAAATGCTCCATCAGTCCCTCAACTCTTGTGCACCGGCCAATTTGATACCCACACTCACAATGCTACCAATGTGATACCTGAACACTTATAATGCTATTAATGACAAACTTCCAAACTTCCGTCATTTTTTATGACGAAAACTTTAAAAAAGTGACGTGGCCAACACATGGAGGAAAAAAAAAAAAGGCAAACATGTCTTTTTATCCAAATGACAAACCTAATAGGTTTTTTCTTTTTCTTTTTTTTATTTTATTTTTTTATTGATAGAAATATAAAAACCTAATAGCAATTAAAAATTATAGAATTTTTTTTTGAAATATAGATCCGGTAATCTTCAGTTGGAGATGGAGTAGGAAGGATGAACTGGACCGCAGTTGCATATCAAGTTTTCACCGGCAAGGGAGGGCCCAGATCCAAAATAAGTGATATTGGATGATGGATGCTTTGTCGTGGGATAGGAGATCTCTTCTAATATGAGATTAGATCAGATCTCCGGCCGAGTGTTGGTGATCGGCAATTGGTGGCTGATTGGTGGAGGTGATTGGAGACGGTATTCGGCGGCGACTCTTGTGTCGGGCGCCAACTCTAGCTCTTGTTTTTCTTGTTTATTAGTATTCTTCCTCTTTTCTTCTTCCTAAACATCTGTAAAACACCCATCGCCCTTTATTCCATTAGTCCAATAATCTCGGTATGTTTAAGTTTCATGAAGCAAATCGATTTTCCTTTTAGATCAGATTGCAAACCAAATTGTAATCATCCAGTCATCTGTTCCTAGTCTTCTTCTCGGTATGCTCTTATGCTCTGTTCATAGCCTTTATCTTCTGAAACTAAACCATGCAAATCACTCGCTAATCACGTCTTTGGTGGCTATCTCCACGGAAATTTTCAAAGAAAGCGTGTGTGGCTTAGTTTATTTGTCATTCTCCTCGATTTGAATTCTAGGCTTTTTGTTAATTTTGGGTTGGTTTGGTTATGTTTATAAATTCCTCATCTGGGTTGTTTGAATATAATGATGAAGAAACAAATGAATTGAAAGGATATCATCCCATTAGAGGATGCATCCAAACCAGTGTGGTCGATCTCCCTGAATATCTGTGATAATGTCAGTGCCTCTCCATCAAAGCTGAACATGAGATTTTCAGACACTTTAAAAGTTGGCCCCTCTAATATTAGTATGCATTCAGTGTTTTTTTTTTTTTTTTTTTTTATAAGAACTTACCAGCAATAAATATATAAACTCAAATTCCAACAATAAAATAGCAAACAAAATATATATAGCTAAATGAAGGGCAAGTTGATAGTGATGATTTGAGTTGTTAAGGGCATATTTTAGATGAAGTTAAACATGTAGTCATATGTTTTGATGTTTGCTGTGGGCATTTTTGTGAAGAGTGATGGCAACAAGTGTAAGACCCCGGAAATTCGTTATTAATTTCTAATGGTTTCCGGGAATTAATAAAGTGTTCGTTGTACGATTTCGTGGTTCGAGGGTGGAGTGGAATTATTTTCGGACGAATAATTATACGAAGTGCACGTTTTAGGGGGTTACGAAGTTTGACTTTTTATATGTTTAGATTCTGTGAGAGCTTCCTTCACGGAAATCGTAGAGCGCGTCGATACGAGTTCATGGACATATGCGGAACGCGGAAATCGGAGCTCGTATGAAGAAGTTATGACAGTCGGAAAAACTTTCCATTTTGGTATATATGGGATTTTTCCGGAAAAATATCAGAAAAATCTGACTTTCCATTTTGGGAAAGTTTTCTCTTTTCTCTCTCCCCGAGCCCGCGTCGCACCTTCCACTTCGCCGGCTTCGTTCTTCCTCCTCCGGCCACCATAGGACTCGATCCAAGGTGGGTTGTGTTTGCCTTGCTGCCCTCTACACATCTGTGGAAGCAATCGAAGGTGGATCGAGCTGTAGCTCGTGCTACGACGTCGAGAAAAGTCCCAGAAGAGGTCAGAATCGCCTCAATTCGCCGACTTCCATTCTCCCAGCTCCGGCCACCTTTGGCCGTGGTTCCAAAAGAGATTTTGCACTCCAAGGGACGTAGATCATTTCTCCCAAGGTGGGTTGCATCGATTTCATCTTTGGAGATCGAATTGGAGCGAATTCAAAACTCGAATTCAAAACTAGGGTTCATCAGATCCGTCGGCTTCTAAGGTAAAATTCGACCGATTGGTTTATAATTGGACTTTGGTGTAGTTATGAAAGTTTCAATTGGAGTTGAGATGAAGAACTTTGAAGTTGGAAGTTTTGTCAAATTTTGACTTTGGTTTGGTGGCGGTGCCGCCACTGTGGTGGTGGATTCCGGCGGCTTCCGGCCACCCCAGGGACAGTTTCTGTTCCTGATTTCGATCTACTCGTCGATACGAGCATTTCGATATACTCGTCGATACGAGCATTTCGATATATAGTTTGTAATTTTGGAAATCGTATGAGCATGTTATGAATTTTCCAAGTTTTAGGGTTTTCGGTTCGATCGGTTTTCTATCTGTGAGGATTCGGCTGTCCGATCGACTTGTAGTTTTGATATAGTGATCGTAGAAGTGTTTCGAAGACGTTGGATGGTCTCGGATGAGGATCCAACTGTTGGATCTTCGTGTAATTGTGTTTTGTGAATTGTGTGATTTGTGTTGTATTGAGTGTGACCTTAATGTGATTAGGTGATTGACTAAATTGTGTGAGCGGAGTTTGGACGATTTGTGCTTGTCTTGGTTTGTGTGAAGACGCAGCTGGATTGGAGGTGAGTAAATCTCACGGTGTTTCGGTTGATAAAGTAGTTATGTTTTAATTTAGTATATTTAATTGTTAGCATGAAAATCATTTTCGAAACAAATTATTTGTTTTAAAATATATGAACTTGATCGACAACGGTTCATGGGTAAGTAAAACAATGTTTTGATATAAAATGATTTTCGAAAGGAATAATAATTTATAAAACTATAGTTGATATTAGTAGTCATTCCTGCGTGAATGATTACGTATATGTAATACCCCGAAAAATCCAAATTAATTTCCGTGGATTTTTAGAAATGATTTCACAATAGTGGGAGCGAGTACGAGGCTCGGAGAAGTTGTGGAATTAGTTCGAACGATTAATTTTCGAAAACGAACGTTATTTAGGGGCACGCGAAAATCGACTTTTTATACATACAGAATTTGGGAAAACGCCCTTCATGAAAGTTGTAGAGCTCGTCGATACGATCTCGTGCATATGTAGAACACATTATTCGGAGTTCGTATGAATAAGTTATGATTTATCGAAAAAGTTTCCAATTTAGTATATAAGCTTTCTTTTTGGGAAATATTCAAAATTAGATGTCAGTTTCCAAAATGGGAAACCGACACTTTCTCTCTCTGGTGTGCGTCCGAGCCCGAAGAAACAGAGCAACGCTTCCGGCCAACGTTTCTCAACCTTCCGACCACCAATCCACACCAAACCACCTCCCTTGCCTTCGACTCGACGCCGCCTACCAGCTAGACGTGACCTTGTCCACCGGAACGGCCTCAAATCCGGCAGATCGGAGCTGCAAAGTTTGAAACCGAAAACGGTCAACGCCGGTTTTCTCCTAGCTCCGGCCACCAAAACTCACGATCCTTAGCTCCCTGAACTCACCTCAGGATTCTGAACTAGCTTTACGAAGGATCGGGACAAGTTGTTGAAGTTTCACCTTCGTCGGAGCTCGATATTTTCTTGATCGGAAAACCACCTTCGAATCCGATTTTCTCGAGTTATAGACCACCTTTTCTTGTGATTCTTGGCCTGGTGAGTTCACCTTGAGATTATTAACAACTCTCAAGAAGGGATCGAGGCCTGAGGTTGAAGTTTTTACGTCGGAATTCAAGCTCGCCGGATTCTGGAAAATTTCCGACCACGAAGACTTTCGATCAAGATATATCGAGTTGTAGAGCGTCGTTTTGAGTAATTCTTGATCCAGTGAGTTCGCCTAGATGTTCTTAACAACTCTCCAAAAGGGATCGAAGCCTGAAATGGAAGTTTTTACGTCGAATTCAAGCTTGGCCGGTTTCTGCATTTCTTCGCCGGTTTCTGGAAAAATTCCGGCCACCTTCAACTGTTCTAGGTAATTTTCGACCACTTCCGACCGTTGGATCTTCGTATAATTGTGAAATAGTGATTCGGAAGGCGATTCGTGAGAATCTAACCGTCGGATTTTCGTATAATTTTGTGAAGATGTTAGTAAGGACGATTCAAGAAGATCTGACCGTTGGATCTTCGTGATAATTTAGGAGGATGATCCTAAGGGCGATCCGTGAGGATCTGACCGTTGGATCATCATATAATTTTGATCTGACCGTTGGATCATCATTAAACTAGAATCCGACCGTTGGATTTCCGTATATATGTGGTTTATGAATGATTGCTAAGTTAAGATCGTATCTGACTAGGTGATTGACGGTTTAAGTTGGTGGACGATTGTGGATCGTATTCTGAGCTGTTAAGAAGACGCAGCGGGATTAGAGGTGAGTAAACCTCACATGGTTCATATTATGAACCGAATATAATTAATTGATTTTTTTGTCGTAATTGTGTGGAAATTGTTTATGAAATAAAGATTTGTTTTGAAATAATATGAACTTGATCAACTACGGTTCATAGGGCTGCGGCTCACAGGTAAGAAAATGAATTTAAGTATAAAATGAATTTATTGCTTTAATGCGTGTGAACTATAGTTGGTATTAATAGACATTCCTGTGCGAATGTCTATGTATATATATTATTTACGTGAAATAATATGTACTGTTGGAGTTGTGTTGAGTTTATTGTTGAGAAACAATATATTGTGAGAGGTATTGAGTTTATTGTTGAGAAACAATATATTGTGAGGGGTATTGAGTTTATTGTTGAGAAACAATATAGTGAGAGAGATGTTGAGTTTTATTGTTGAGGAACAATAAATTGTTATGATCTGTGGAGATCAATAGGTCACGGGGTGACCATGGCATACTATCAGCGACCCACGCTCTCGCGCCGGGTAGGTGGAACTGAATAGTATTAAATCGTGAACCACGCTCTCGCGCCGGGTAGGTGGAAACGATCAGTTAGAGCTCTAGTCTGTCTGCCAATTGTTGAGTGGTGTTGTGAGGGAAATGTTGAGGTTACTTGAGAC
This sequence comes from Rosa rugosa, assembly GCF_958449725.1. Lineage (NCBI taxonomy): Eukaryota > Viridiplantae > Streptophyta > Magnoliopsida > Rosales > Rosaceae > Rosa > Rosa rugosa. The sequence goes on from NC_084820.1 coordinate 33,192,029, forward strand.
TGTGAGTGGTCATGTATGAGTGATGTTGAGGTTACTTGAGACTGTGAGGGGTCTTATGTGAGAAGTGTTGAGGATACTTGAGTCTTTTAAGAATGAGTTCTTAAAAGAGAGCCTCAAGAGTATCCTTCCTTTTATGGTGATTGTGTTGAGTTATATTAATTGTAAAGAAATAAATCAACAATTCTTTCTTGTTTACTCATACTGGCTGTAAAAAGCTTACCGGGTTTTGTGTTGTTGCAACTCCCGGTACACTATTCAAATTGTGTAGCGGGTAATCCTACAGGACAGGAGAACCAGGACGGTGATCGTGCGGTTAGAGCAATTGTTAGAGTTTTACAGCAATTGTACGTTGTGAGGTGTGTTATGCTCATTTGAGCTTTACAATATTGCTTGTGAGAGTGAATTGTAATAATGAACTCGAAGTTTCGAGATTTGGATTTTGTAATTGTAATTATTCATGTTTCGGATTTGAATTTATTATTCAAAATTCAGGGCGTGACAGTTTGGTATCAGAGCGTAAGGTACATATTTGGTGATAATCAATACTTCCCGAGTGATGGCCCGTCTGCAGCGGATCCCCATCATATACTCTTCGGTATTGGTATAATCATTGGGTATGTCTTAGTATGGGGTCTAGACAGCGTGTATGTCCGTAGGACGGTAGAGTTGCCTTCTAAGTTCGTATTAGAATAAGTTTAGTTTCCGCGAGTTGTGATCTTCGAGGAATGGAAACCTCCGGATTTAACTCTGATGAGTCAGTGAGGATTGTTTATGGAAATGAGTTTCCGTTTGTATGTAGAAGTGTTTGGTTGAAGGCATGGTGTGAACCTATGCTTGTATCTGATGTGGATACGAGTATTAATTGATAGTAATTTTGCCTTCTTAAGTTGGACATACAGATGCATTTGAATAGATTCTAGACTCATGTGGAGTTGTGAGTAGTGTTGCGGTTAGGGAAGAAATTATTGTGGTTAATTCTTCCATGTGCTTGTAAGTTGTTGAGCAGAGTTTGAGATGCGAGAACGGAGTTTGATCTCGTGTTTGAGTGATTGAGACGAACGACTATATATTTGAGTTCTCTCCGAGTACCTACAATCTTAAAGGCTATTTGAAGTGGGACTAGTGGTAGTTTTGGTATTTCTAAATTTAAATCGAGATCCGAGGAACATGTTTTGTATACGTGGTTGATATTGCGAGCATCATTTTTGATTGATATTTTGCGTTTCACAAAGACAACTGGATTGGAAATTCTCCGTTCGGACACCTTGGTCTGTTGACCTGACTATGACTTGTGGACATAGTTTTATTTAAGTGAAGGAAATTGATTTTGTGAACTAGTTTTCTTAAGTTTTGGATCGTAGTATGGAGTTGGACTGAAGTGAATTTGAGGTTGTTGTGTTTTAAGTTTAAGTAGGCGGGACACTTAAAGTTTTGAAATGGAATTTGATCTTGGTCGGTAATTAATGGGGAGATTTAGAGTCAACTCTCTGTAAATGTTATTAGATGAGGGTGTGTTTCTATGGTGATTGATTTTAGGAGAAATGGTTAAGTGCAATTTTGGGTATTGATTGTAGTGACATTGTTGGGTATCCATAGTGGTTCAAGTGAATTACTATGCGATATGGAGTTTGATTCGGTTTCTAAATCGTAAATTCATAGGGTATGAATTGTGGTAAGTTTAATGGAGAAATTAATAGAGGAAATGGTTGAGATTTTATAAGATTTGTATGAGTAACTCTAAGGATGTGGGTTTTTCCTAGCTAACTCAGGATGTGTTTAGCTTTATTAAACCCTAATTCTAACGACAAAATTGTTGTGTTTGGTTTGACTCTAAGGATGCTAGCTAGACCTCTGTGCAACTTAATTGATTGTTTGTGATAAATCATTATGATTGATGTGTGCAGCAGAGTTGTCAATGGTTTTGAAAATAGTATTAGGTGACCAAGGTTGATCCTTGGTGTTGTTGTTGGTTTAACAAAAAGAAGAAACGACATACATGCAATCTTATTGATTTTATATTACAAAAAGGAAAACGAGGACTATGCTATGCTAAGCCTAGTCAGCAGCTCCGGATGGATTGAGGCTGAGCTCAAGAGAAACGTTAGAGCCACTGTTGTAACCGCCTGAGCCACCAGAATAGTAACCAAATGCGCTACCTTCCTCAGAAGTAGTCTTCGGGTTACCAAAGACGTCCTCGCCGTGCACGGGGAACAGAGGAAGAGTTTCAACCTCCTGGTGATCTCCTCCCCGTTGTTGCAGGGATGTTTGTCCTCCTGTTGTGCCAAAAGAGTTGTACTGGTATTAGTGTTGAAGTGTGAGGAAGAATATGAAACAAAATTTAAATCAAGAAATCCTTCATTACCAGTAGAATCGGTGGAACCAAAATTGAGATTAATGGATCTACCATCATCAGTAGAACTAGTGGACCCAAAATTGATGTCAATGGATCCACTAGCTGGCCCAAAATTGATGTCGATGGATCCACCAGCACCAGTGGAACCAGTGGACCCAAAATTGAGATCAATGGATCCACCAGTACCAGGAGAACTAGTTCCCATGGGCACTTGAGCAGCCTGATTGCACCTCTTCATCTGCTTCTCTCGAGCCCTGACATTCTGGAACCAAAAATAAATGTTCTTGCCCTCAACCTGTCCATACTGTTGCAGCTGGAGACAGATCTCGTGAATATGCTCTGTAGTTGGGGTCTTAACTCCCTTGTCGTAGTAAAGATCCTTGAGGATCCTTATTTGATCTGGAGTAGGAACCCACCTGGCACGGCTTCGCCAGAAATCTGTGTTGGCACTACTCCCGGCTGCTTGGTTGTTTCCTCCATCCTCGATTTGTTGCTGGGTTTGTAGCTCCATTAGTTGCAGAGTTCGTGGTTCCATGGTGATGGGTTGAGGGGATGTGAAGATCGAAGAGTACAGTTGTCGAGTGTTTGAAGGAGTTGTTGTTAAAGGGATTAAGGATGATGATGGTGGGTTAGAGATCTGAAAGTTCAGAGGAAAGATGGGATTGAATCAACTAGATGGGAGAGAAGATCAGAAGAGAAGGATTGAATCGAAGAAGAAATGTTTTGAGTTTTGAAAGAAGAGGAAAGCTGAAGAGTTGGGAGAGAGGGGCTGGAACTCAGGAGAGATTTTCATTCCTTTGGAGTGAACAGTTGCGCCCTCAGAATGCACCTATTTATAGAGCGAGGTGAGCAGATCTCCACCGTTGGATGGACGATTCCTGTGATTCATTCTACGCGTTGGATTAAAGTCGCCCTGAAACCCGGAAAAGTTGTTGGCGCGTGGAGAGCGTGTAAGGGGACCGAGGGAATCTCGAGACGCTGTGGCAGACAGCTTTAGCCGAAAGTGATTTGCTTTCCGTAAATCACGGAAGAGACGTGTCGTGGCACGTGGAGTGTACCGACAGTTTGTTTTTATTCTATCGCTTATGATAGAATAAATAAAGGGAGTTGCATGGATAGTAAAGAGAGCAGCTGGTGCTCTAGTGGTTGAAGAGCAAAGCTCTTGTACAAGAGGTGAGAGGTTCGAACCTTGCCTCTCGTTTATTTTTATTATGTTCGCTTATGACATAATAAGTATAACATTTGTACACATTATATTAAGCACAGCTTGTGCTCCAGTGGTTGGGGGACAAAGGTTTTGTGCGGCAGGTTGAGGTTTCGAACCTTGCCTCCCCCGTTATTTTATTTATGTCGCTTATGACATAATAAATATAACACGTGAGCATATATTAATGAAGGCAGCTCTTGCTTCAGTGGTTGGGAGCAAAACCTTCGTGTTCGAGGTCGGGAGTTCGAACCTTACCTCCTACAAATATTTTTGGATCTCGTATATGCTTGATATACGGACGAATATACGGTCTGTACGGTATGCATACGTATATACGGTATACCTACGGTATGTACAATTTCATACCGTAGCCGAGCTAAAAAGTTGTGGGCCGAATAGTAAGCCTAAATTGGTTGGGCCTATTCAAAATGCTTTTGGTTCGGCCGATTGGTAGGCCCAAATGTTAAGCCCAATTGTTCGGCCCGAATGGTAGGCCCAAATGGTAAGCCCAATTGTTCGGCCCGAATAGTAGGCCCAAATGTTAAACCCAAATTGGTTTGGGCCGGTTCGAAATGTGGATGGTCCGATTTCTTCAGGCCCAAATGGCCAGCCCTAGTGCTTAGCCCAAGGATTGAGCAAGCCCAAGTCATCATCACTGGGTGACATAATTTATTGGCGTGCTTTTGGGGATGATTGTTTTGAGTGATGCATCTCTATGGTTGTGAAGAGTGGTGCATGCTTAAGTTTTACTATGGAGATTTACCGTGATGCTAATTGAGTAGCGAAACAATTTGTGGGAGTGTTTACTGTGCTTGTATGCCAGTACAGAGTGATGATCTATGTGAAGATCTATGTGATGATCTATGTGATGATCTATGTGAAGATCTATGTGAGGATCTATGAGATGATCCACGTGATGATTTTGTGTAATTGATGTGGAGTGATGTTGAGCAGTTGTTTTGTGAATTCATATTGTGATGAAAGGATTTAGTGGCCATAGGAATGTATTTTTATACAAAGGGCTGTGGCTTTGTAGATTACTACAGATTTGGAAAAGATGGAGATTCTATGGTTAGGTCAACCTTAATCGAGAGGATCGAATTGACTTACGCTCAAATTTCGGGACGAAATTTCTTTAAGGAGGGTAGATTGTAATACCCCGAAAAATCCAAATTAATTTCTGTGGATTTTTAGAAATGATTTCACAATAGTGGGAGCGAGTACGAGGCTCGGAGAAGTTGTGGAATTAGTTCGAACGATTAATTTTCGAAAACGAACGTTATTTAGGGGCACGCGAAAATCGACTTTTTATACATACAGAATTTGGGAAAACTTCCTTCATGAAAGTTGTAGAGCTCGTCGATACGATCTCGTGCATATGTAGAACACATTATTCGGAGTTCGTATGAATAAGTTATGATTTATCGAAAAAGTTTCCAATTTAGTATATAAGCTTTCTTTTTGGGAAATATTCAAAATTAGATGTCAGTTTCCAAAATGGGAAACCGACACTTTCTCTCTCTGGTGTGCGTCCGAGCCCGAAGAAACAGAGCAACGCTTCCGGCCAACGTTTCTCAACCTTCCGACCACCAATCCACACCAAACCACCTCCCTTGCCTTCGACTCGACGCCGCCTACCAGCTAGACGTGACCTTGTCCACCGGAACGGCCTCAAATCCGGCAGATCGGAGCTGCAAAGTTTGAAACCGAAAACGGTCAACGCCGGTTTTCTCCTAGCTCCGGCCACCAAAACTCACGATCCTTAGCTCCCTGAACTCACCTCAGGATTCTGAACTAGCTTTACGAAGGATCGGGACAAGTTGTTGAAGTTTCACCTTCGTCGGAGCTCGATATTTTCTTGATCGGAAAACCACCTTCGAATCCGATTTTCTCGAGTTATAGACCACCTTTTCTTGTGATTCTTGGCCTGGTGAGTTCACCTTGAGATTATTAACAACTCTCAAGAAGGGATCGAGGCCTGAGGTTGAAGTTTTTACGTCGGAATTCAAGCTCGCCGGATTCTGGAAAATTTCCGACCACGAAGACTTTCGATCAAGATATATCGAGTTGTAGAGCGTCGTTTTGAGTAATTCTTGATCCAGTGAGTTCGCCTAGATGTTCTTAACAACTCTCCAGAAGGGATCGAAGCCTGAAATGGAAGTTTTTACGTCGAATTCAAGCTTGGCCGGTTTCTGCATTTCTTCGCCGGTTTCTGGAAAAATTCCGGCCACCTTCAACTGTTCTAGGTAATTTTCGACCACTTCCGGTCATTTTCAGCTTACATGGTAGTTATGAAAGTTGTTAAGCATGATGAGGGGAAGAGGAGCAGCCCGGCCCCGACACCATTGGTGGTGGTCGGCGGCGGCTCTGCCACTAACTCCGGCGGCCCTTTCCGGCCACCTCCGGGGATCAAAAATATGGTTTCTGTACATTTTCAGATTCTATATTTCAATACGATCATTTCGATATATTATACGCAATTTTTGGATATCGTATGATTAAGTTATGAATTTTACGATTTCGATCGATTTCGATCGTTCGATTTGTGATCTGTGAAGATCGGACCGTCCGATGGACTTGTAGTTTTGTTATGTTGATCTTATGACTGTCCCAGTGGCTTTGTGTGGTCATGGGCGAAGATCCGACCGTTGGATCTTCGTATAATTGTGAAATAGTGATTCGGAAGGCGATTCGTGAGAATCTAACCGTCGGATTTTCGTATAATTTTGTGAAGATGTTAGTAAGGACGATTCAGAAGATCTGACCGTTGGATCTTCGTGATAATTTTGGAGGATGATCCTAAGGGCGATCCGTGAGGATCCGACCGTTGGATCATCATATAATTTTGATCTGACCGTTGGATCATCATTAAACTAGAATCCGACCGTTGGATTTCCGTATATATGTGGTTTATGAATGATTGCTAAGTTAAGATCGTATCTGACTAGGTAATTGACGGTTTAAGTTGGTGGACGATTGTGGATCGTATTCTGAGCTGTTAAGAAGACGCAGCGGGATTAGAGGTGAGTAAACCTCACATGGTTCATATTACGAACCGAATATAATTAATTGATTTTTTTTGTCGTAATTGTGTGGAAATTGTTTATGAAATAAAGATTTGTTTTGAAATAATATGAACTTGATCAACTACGGTTCATAGGGCTGCGGCTCACAGGTAAGAAAATGAATTTAAGTATAAAATGAATTTATTGCTTTAATGCGTGTGAACTATAGTTGGTATTAATAGACATTCATGTGCGAATGTCTATGTATATATATTATTTACGTGAAATAATATGTACTGTTGGAGTTGTGTTGAGTTTATTGTTGAGAAACAATATATTGTGAGAGGTATTGAGTTTATTGTTGAGAAACAATATATTGTGAGGGGTATTGAGTTTATTGTTGAGAAACAATATAGTGAGAGAGATGTTGAGTTTTATTGTTAAGGAACAATAAATTGTTATGATCTGTGGAGATCAATAGGTCACGGGGTGACCATGGCATACTATCAGCGACCCACGCTCTCGCGCCGGGTAGGTGGAACTGAATAGTATTAAATCGTGAACCACGCTCTCGCGCCGGGTAGGTGGAAACGATCAGTTAGAGCTCTAGTCTGTCTGCCAATTGTTGAGTGGTGTTGTGAGGGAAATGTTGAGGTTACTTGAGACTGTGAGTGGTCATGTATGAGTGATGTTGAGGTTACTTGAGACTGTGAGGGGTCTTATGTGAGAAGTGTTGAGGATACTTGAGTCTTTTAAGAATGAGTTCTTAAAAGAGAGCCTCAAGAGTATCCTTCCTTTTATGGTGATTGTGTTGAGTTATATTAATTGTAAAGAAATAAATCAACAATTCTTTCTTGTTTACTCATACTGGCTGTAAAAAGCTTACCGGGTTTTGTGTTGTTGCAACTCCCGGTACACTATTCAAATTGTGTAGCGGGTAATCCTACAGGACAGGAGAACCAGGACGGTGATCGTGCGGTTAGAGCAATTGTTAGAGTTTTATAGCAATTGTACGTTGTGAGGTGTGAGGTGTGTTATGCTCATTTGAGCTTTACAATATTGCTTGTGAGAGTGAATTGTAATAATGAACTCGAAGTTTCGAGATTTGGATTTTGTAATTGTAATTATTCATGTTTCGGATTTGAATTTATTATTCAAAATTCGGGGCGTGACAGTATATATATATTTACGTGGAATATATATATTGATTGGCGTGTTATTGAGTGATGAGATGATTGGAATGGATTGATTATTATTCAAACTTTTATTTCCGCACGTGTGATGTTGAATAATGAATTGTTGAACATGTGGTGAGAAAGCTATCCTGTATGTTGCGAATTTTGGATTTAGGGTCGACGTAGTGACCAGTATGGGAATCGGATGCTCTAATCTTAGGCAAATGATGGGCTACGATTTGGTTAAGTGTATCGGATGCCATAACCCTAGGCGGTGACGGGCTACGATTGAGGTAACGATGTTGAGTTTTGAAACGAGTTATTTTGTGAGATGGTGTATTCGGAGTTGATGGGTGAAGTCTTGGTTTTAGCATGAGTTGTTGATTTCTTTAATTAATTTCCTTTTTCATTTCTATTGTTTGGTTTCTTTTTCTCTTCTATGATTGATTTTTAAGTAATCTCCTGAACTAAGTTATATGCAGGGATTACTGTCTTTTGAATTGTTTGTTTTAATGTAATCTCTTGAACTAAGTTATATGCAGGGATTACCGCTTTTTGTATTGTTTGTTTTAATGTAAATTCCTGAACTAAGTTATATGCAGGGATTTATATGATTTCTATTGTTTGTTTTTGATGTGATCTCCTGAACTAAGTTTCCATGCAGGGATTACTGATTTTGCTTAATTCTTATTGTGGGTACAGTTGTGGGTTGTGATCTGTAGTGATTGATAAATGAGTTGGGGTGGCATGATTTTGGCAACCGCGTTATGTTGAGGGAAATGAGTATGATTTCCTGATTGTGCCGTTGAGGCAAAGGAATAGTGATCTAATAGATTTTGGAGACGTAAAATGAATTGAGAGACAGAGCATGTGGGTTTTTAGTTGGGTTGAAATTGTTGAGCATGTTATTGATTAATTTGAACTTGACGTTTTGTTGTGATAATTGCATATTGTCTTGTTAAGCTAAGATGGTGAAAGCATGTATTTTGTGGAATTAAATATTGTTGCTTTAATTATCTCACGAACTGAGAAATTATAAGCATGAGTGACATGAGTCACTTTATTTGAGTTTACTCATACGGGCTGAAAAGCTTACCGGTTTGTTGTTTACATTCTCGGTGCACTATTCTATGGTGTATGGGTTATTGTGCAGGTTAAAATATCGGGTGATCGTTATCGAAGCTGAGGTGGACTTTCTGTCACGTGGGTGTAGAAGGGCGCTTATACTTGTAGTCTTCCGCTGTGTAGTGAGTTGGTGAGAGTGGTTACACGTTGAATTGATATTCAGTTTAATTTGTAAACTATTGTAATGTAATATGTGACTCTAAAGAACGAGTTGGTATTGACATTGTGAGTTCAGTTTGTTTGTTGCTTAGTTTATTTGAAAAATTTTCTAAGAGTCTTCTTGTGATTGTTTGTTCTCGCGTTTCGGATTTGAATTCCTTTATTCAAAATTTAGGGCGTGATAACAAGGTTGCTCATCGCTTACAAAAACAAGCCTTAAAAATTAGTCAGTCTTT